>NC_083342.1:126577599-126877599 GCF_019175385.1 Lycium barbarum
AACACATAAGCTGAACAATACTTTTCCGCACATTCCCTTATTGAATTAACAATACTTTCTTTGTGCTCCTTTCCCTTCTTCTTTGTCTTAGATAAGGTGACTGCAATCAAAATCAACTTAATAACTTAGAAATCACTAAATATAGATAACACACATCAATTAAAGTGCTTAAAGAGTAGGGAAAATTCTAGGGTTTAACTATACCGGCTCTATTACGCTTCGACTTAGGCATTGCTTCTTGGTTTTTTTTTTTTTTTGTGAAAGCTAAAACCCTACTTCTTGCTTTGCTTTCGAAAGACAAGTATAAACCTGGCCGCGTGTTTATTTTATGTCTTTGTGGTGTTTTGGCGTGTAATGGGCCTAAGGTTTCACTAAGCCCAATTACCTAAAGTTGGGCTGAAATGTTGGGTTTCGTGATGAAGAGGTTGGGCAATTCGCAGAATTGCCCTTCTTTTGGGGTGGTCTTTAAATTTTGTCGCTCATATTTGAAATCTTTAAGTTTTGCCCTTCAGCTAAACTTCATAGGTTCCAGGTTCGAACCCCCACACAGTCAAAATTTTAAAAAAAAATCGCAAGGTAGATTTTAAATTCGCTATGCCCCCACCGGCATACACTTGTGAAGGAATTACTAAAGTTATGTTGGACTCGGCATACTTATGCCTTATGGGCAGACTTGGCATAAGTATGTCGAGTCCGGCATAACTTTGATAATTCCTTCACAAGTTTATGCCGGATCCGGCATAAAAGTATGCCCCCAACGGCATAAACTTGTTAAGGAATTACCAAACTTATGTCGGTCCCGGCATACTTATGCCTTATGGGCAGACTTGGCATAAGTATGCTGGTCCGGCATAACTTTGGTAATTCCTTCACAAGTTTATGCCTGATCCGGCATAACTTTGGTAATTCCTTCACAAGTTTATGCCTGATCCGGCATAACTTTGGTAATTCCTTCACAAGTTTATGCCTGATCCGGCATAAAAGTTTGACATTAAAAGTATGCCCCCACCGAATGAGGGTACCTAGGAAGAATTTCATTGGCCTCCTTCCAATATTATTACAAAACTAAAAGGCTTCATGGTAAAAACTTTGTGCGTGGCCTCTTCCACTCATCGTCATGCAAATGTTGTCAACAATTATCATAGTGTTAATACTCATGAAAAACTAGGCTTAAATATAATGGAACAAAATCACGACAACTACTCTTTTCTAACACTGCCCCATAATATATTAACAAGAGCAGTTATAATATATCCAATACAGGAAATGTAACAAAGAAAGTCTTTAGGCCACATTGACACAAAAACCACTTGAATTTTAATAGAGCATTTTGATGTCGCTAAAAATCTGTAAAAAGTTGACATGAGATCTCAAAGTTATGCCGGATCCGGCATAAACTTATGAAGGAATTACCAAAGTTATGTCGGACCCGGCATACTTATGCCAAGTCTGCCCATAAGGCATGAGTATGCCGGGTCCGGCATAACTTTGGTAATTCCTTCATAAGTTTATGTCGGGTCCGGCATACACACGACCCAAACCTTACCTTGCGGTTTTCTTTTTTAATTTATGCTTGAGCGGGGGTTCGAACTCAGAACCTCGTGATTTCTGCGTGAACGCTCAGTGTTGCAATGCGAAGGGCAAAAATTAAAGACCAGCAATATGAGAGGCATAATTTAAAGACCACAAATATGAGGGGCAAAATTTAAAGACCACCCCAAAAGAAGGGCAATCCACGCAAAAAAATGGAAGAGGTTTGGGTTGGATAACGGGCAATTCGCACGAATACCCTATCTTGGAGTGGTCTTGCCCTTCAGCATTTTAAGTAATAAAAAAATGATTGAAAATACCCTGACAGCAAAAAAAACAAAAGAAGAAATTCGAATATGTGACCTAATTTCGCAAGGCAAGGTTTTACAAGAAACTACACCTGTTCGGGCAAAGTTACAGAAAAATTATGCCTTGTCCGGCATAGTTATGTAGAAATTAAGTTATCCTCAATTATTCTCATAGAAAATGTAAGCACGTAACACCATATTTTATTGACCTTTTCTCTATAAATGAATGTCTGAGATTATTATTTTTCCCTCTCGTTCTGAGTTTTTTGCTCTTCCCATTGTTAATTTCCGGGTTTAAAATACTCATCCTTTTAACAAAATTGTCAAAAGGAATATGTGACGTTGATTTTTAATCCGTGCGGAGATTAGATCTAACCCATAAACAACTCGATGCATCCAAATTCATTTATCCGGTAATTGTTAAGGTTGGATTTTTAAGGATCTACCATTAATAAGGGATGGAGAAGCTGAGTTCTACCTAAATCTAGAATCAGTTGAACTTGTTTGTACATTTTTTAACAAAAATATGTTGTCTAAAACAAAGAAGACATTATTATCCTCTGAATCCATTCAGCCGCAAAACATGAAGTATCAAACGAGTTGGTTCAAACAAATTCGATGTTTATGTAAAGTCTTTGAAGTTTGTTAAGTTTTAGGTTGTGTCTAGTATTATTGTAGGCCTATAAATCATGATCACCTATTTAATTAAAGCCCGCATGTTTCATTTCATAATTTCATTAAAAAGAGGGTCATTTTTACCCGAAAATCAACACTAAGGGCAATTGGGGTCCAATAGGCGAAAAAGATAAAATTTTAACCCTAAAATTAATGCTAAAGGCAATTGAGGTCAAATGACAACAAATTTAAGTCATTTTCATTACGATAGGGGCAATTTTTGCCCTTTTATGATTTTTAGGAGTCATTCAATTTCCAAACTTAAATCTTTAAGTGACTTATTTATTAGGGATTGTTCGGGCATGTAAAGAGGATATGTGCAAATATCCCAGTAAGGAGGTGTGAGAGGTTGATCATCGCATGCTTGGGAATGGTAGAAGTAGGTCTAAGAAGTAATGGGGATGAGATGATTAGGCAGGACATGACACAACTTCAGCTCACCGAGAATATGACCGTTAATAGGAGGGTGCGGAGGTAAAGAATTAGGGTACAAATTTAGTAGGTAGTCGGATTTTTTTCCGGTTCCTAATGTATTAGTCACATTCTTGTATCTTCGCATTCTTAGATTTCTACTACTATTTGTTTTTTTAGCTTTGATTTTTACTTTTTGTTTTTAGACAATTATATTGATGTTGTTTACGCTTGTTGCTACTGCTTATTGCTTTCCTTTTTTCACCTTTCTTTGAGCTGAGGGTCTATCGAAAACAGCCTCTCTACCTTCTCAAAGTAGGGGTGAGGTCTACATACACTCTACCCTCCCTAGACCCCTCTTATGATATCACACTGGGTTGTTGTTGCTGTTATTTATTAGGGATTTGTTTGGTTTGTGCTATACTAGGATTATGGTGCGGGGATTGCAATAAGAAAATTAAACACCACGATTATTGGATGAGTATATTTTTATTGCTTGATATTTGGTTTATTGGATTAAAAATAAAACTATATAAAATAGGTGTTTGATTTTACACATATAAACTTGCATTTTGTTTCAACTTAACCTAGGTTCTCTTAAAGATTTTGGAAACAAGCTCAGAGATGGGGCAAATATATCATTTTGTTTTATCTCGGAATTAGTAATCTTGAGATTATTATCCCACATAAAACACGATATAAAAAGTACACAATTATCTTATAAATAATCCGAAGTAATCAAACCGAAATAGACTCTTCAACCAAACACATGATAAAATTCTTCCTTTTATCTCGAAAATATTATTCATTCTCATTGTAAAGTAGTAATAATTTGTAACCAAACCACTCTTTAATATACTAAACTAGTAAAGTCACACGCGTTTCGCGCGGTTACAAAAGGAATTGATAAATTTATAATTAATATTGTTAAAAAAATATATCCAAGATGGAATATATGGTTTTTTTGTCATGTATATGCATATGCTAATTAATTTTATACATTTTATAAAGCTATGATACAAATAATAATTTTATAGATATAAAAACTTAAACGGACTGGCTTTCTCATTGGTTAATTCTTTCAGAAGATAAAATTAAAAATATGTGTGCATGTGAATGTGTATAATACGTGATTCTCTTAGTATACTTCATCACTAAATCATGTATCTAGTGATATATTAATTCATTCTATAGTAGAATTGTTCGGCTTTATAAAAAATTCATCTTAGAGCCCGTTTGCATTAGCTTATAAGTAGGGTTGGGCGTTCGGCATTCGGTTCGGTATTTTTAAAGTTCGGTTTCGGTAATTCGGTATTCGGTAATTGAAAGTATATACCAAATACCGAACTTTCAAACCTCGGTTCGGTAAATTAAATTTCGGTTCGGTTCGGTATTCGGTAATACCATTTTTTTGCTAACAGCTGCATTCATTCACCATTAAGCTTAGAGTTCACATCATAACTGCCAACTCCCAAAACTTAAAAAATAAAAGTCAGCACCACACAGTTCAGATATATAAGATCTTGACAAGGACATTCATAAGCATAAGAACACAAAAACTACAAACCATCATAAGATCACTCTCAGAATATTATTTTCACACAAGTGATGTAGACGGGACAATATATGAAACCGCCAATAACCAAAATTCTGCAGCACAATGTACAAAATTGGCTACTAAAACAAATTTAAGCAGACATTAGATAATGGTTGAAGGGAATGTTCTCTACAGCTCATTCCCATCATCATAAAATTATTTTACCTTATCATAAAGCAAATGTTCTCTAGAGCTCCTCTTGCTACAATAAATTGAAGATACAATTCACAACGTTGTAGGTACTTAAGAAAGGAAAGGATGCCAATGGCTCAAACCAAGATCACCCGAAAGTAGCAGCAAACCGCATTAGCAGATTAGGGATTTTTTGTGTGTGGGTCGAAATTGAAGAACTGATGGGTATTGAAGAAAAAAAGACTTGGAAGTTGGAGCTGAGGTGAAGTAGAACTGATGGCCATGAAAGTGGTGAGACTGGTGGATGGTTGGAGATGGGGAGAATTAATAGAGAAGGAGACTGGTGGATGGCGAGTGGTTTTTAGGGATTTGATTTAGTGTGAAGTGATTCAGTGAACTGATGGCATGGGCTATGGGTAATGGGTATAGATAGATTTAGGACTTTTACTCCTATAGTCTATTGGGTTTGGGCTAGACCGGAAATTTATTTACAATGGGCCTTTAGTCCTTTACTCCTTTAGGCCTTATTGGTATTAATTTCGGTATTCGGTAAATACCGAATACCGAACAGTATAATTATAAATACCGAAACCGAAATATTAAATTTTATATTTCAGTCTCGAATACCGAATTACCGAATCCCGAAATACTGAAATAGCCGGTTCGGTTCGGTAATTCGGTTTTCGGTATTTTATGCCCAGCCCTACTTATAAGTTGTTGTTGTTTTCAGTTTTTTTGCGTGTTTGGCTGGTCAGCTTAAAGTAATTTTGTGCTTAAAATAAGCTCAAAAAAATAATTGGGTCAGTTTGACTTAGCTTATCTAAAGTAGCTTATAAGCTGAAAACAGCTTATAAGCCAAAAAAAATAAGTTAGCCTACCCCAATTTTTTTTTTTTTGACTTGTAAGCTGTTTTCAGCTTATAAACTGCTTTTTTTAAGCCCATCCAAACAGACTCTTAATCAAACAATATACACATGAAAAAGAAGTAGATAAATTTAAGGTGTGCTGTCTCTCCATTGAATTTACATTTATGTTAGTAATTTCTTTTCTTTCACTTTTTTTGCTTGTTGTTCATTTTATTACTTTTTTATCTTTTAAATAAACATTTCCAGTTGAATTTTCACATAACCAATAAAGAATTAACTAAAGCAGTGGCTAAAATGACAATTTAAATTACCAATCAAGAGAGGACACAAATTAATCATGATACATAATGATAGCAAACCATATTAAGCAACTAACATCATTCTCAAAGTAATTGACGACATCAAAGAGGATTTTGGATCCTTCAACAGTTCACATGGTGAGGCTTTTGATCTAGGCTGCTCAATCTACCTTTCAATGAAGGCCTTCTACTCGGGAAAGCTCACCATGTTAAGGGACTTTTGCTTGTCTCAACAGATCTAGAAGAACTACTTCTGCCTCTAAACCAGCTTCATAATTCTGAAATTCAAACAAACTTATAGTATCTACAAATGGAGAAGTTTTCCAAATCTGTTAAAAGCCACAGTCAGCATAGAACTAAACAAAATACTTATCTAGCTACAATAACACAGTACTACTGGCACATACAGGAAAATAGGTGAAATTTAATAACAATGAGAATAATAATAAGCTTGCTACTCAAAATAGAAGAAAGAACAATGAGAATAATAATAAGCTCGCTACTCAAAACTATCCAATATGTTTTGCGGCAAACTCAACCAGCAGATTCATCGGGCGATATGCTAAATTACCTTTAAAAGAATGTATTCATAGGTGACATTAGCATATATCAAGCGTGCCATTGTCCTGTTCTTTTAATGTTCAAGAATAGTTCTAACAACCTAGAAAAAACATAACCAAATATTTACCCACTTCACACCCAAAACGGTCAGTGAAATAACCGGGAAGGTAACAATTTATTTTGGAAAACCAACAACAATAATAATAGGTAACCAAAAGGAGAAGTGAGGTGGAATAACACATTAAAAACAAAAGCATACATACTTAGAACATTGGGGTAATTCCAGCAAGCGTGCCAAAATGCTCTTATATCATATCAAACAGAAGTGGTGGTTGTTGTCACCTTCTAAGTTAAGCGGACTCTTAATTTTGATGCTGAACCCATCTCGACAGGAGACTGGGACGGGTGCGGGATATGTCTCGGATTGGTCAACCAACTTCGGATACTTTGACTGGAGTTCATTGACAAATTTGCGGGGAAAATTGAGATTTTGATTTCTCAAAATAAAAGATAAACCTATTTAAGACATGGAAATGGAATGCCCATCTTGGCGAGTGAAAGTTTGACTTCTACAATATACATGTAAGTTTTCATAGAATACATCTCAAAATTTAGAATATAATTATAGCTCTATTTTTATAGTTTTGAAATTTCTTAGTCAAATCCCAATATCCGTATCCATACCTGGATCCGCAACTTGAATCTTAAAATTTAGATTTTGTCGAATCCAACACTCGGATCCATACCCGTATCGCATACTGGCACCCCAGTCCAAGCAACTTAGGTCACCTTGCAAGTATGCCTCCTATGGATGATTGATGTAGATCATTTTCTCCCTTCTAAAAGTATTTTAAAAAAGATACAGATCAAGCGGGCATTCAAAAAGCTTAAAAGGCAGTTCCTCATAGAAAAATTACTGAATAATATGCTGAAGGAATTGTCAAGCATAATAGAAGGGCACAAAGACTTACAAAATCTAGTCTAGTGAAAATCTATCTGAAGAACACAAGCAGTTTTGGCTCTACTGGCCGATCTTCCTTTCCAAAATGATAGGCCTGTAGTTTCATGTTTGTTCTTTCCAAACATAGCACGGAAGCTGGTAATAGAGTATTCTCCTCTTCATTCGAATCAACTAAAAGTACTTATTGCGGCGTGTAAGATATTGAGTGGAATGAATTGAAAGAGGAGCCAATTCAACACATGATATATTCTTCAAATTGAATAAAATATAAAGAAGAAATTCTTCCACGTGGAGGTTTTACTTTAAGTACAAAGGGTGAACATTTTGACTTTATTTCAATTTGAAACGGGTTGTCTGGGAAATTGGATTCAGGCGAATTATCTTAACTGCAAAAAGCAAAATATAAATGAGATATAACAACAAAATTGCAAGAAATTGATAATCAGATTTAGCCTGTTAATATCAATTTAACAATTTAAAAACCTTGTGAACAACTAATGTCAAGATAGTGCTTAAGAAAGTCCGCCCTACCAAGTGCTAATCAAACGAAGAAGGAACATGTTGTGATGCTCCTCATATTCTCTGGGCTTTCTTTATAGAACTATTTGTAACTGATTAACGTAAATGCCTCAGAAATACCTGACAATGCCATGTGAAGCGATTTGTATACAAAAAAAAAAGGTTCGGGTTAAAAATCAGCATCACAAATAGAAACATAATCACATTGCTTAACATTGGAATGCTTCAGCCTTTCTTTCAAAGCCCCTGCTTTGTACCCATTTCGATCGTCTTTTAGTACATATTTTATATTTATCCTTTGCTTGCCCATCTTTATCATTCCACTTTCACCAAATTCTGCACCAATTTAAAGTTTCTGAAAGTTATAAGAAAAGGCTTAATTTTACAAATTTTGTACTTTTTTATGATACCTTAGCTATGGGCTAGTTGAATCATGAAGAACTTGTACTGTACACAATCAGAATGCCATGAAAGTCCACATACAACTCCAATTGAAAACCGATAAGCATGTGAGAAAGATATTAAGTTTTTTTTTACCTAAAAATAAGGTCATGTTGGAAAATTTGGAAAAAGACAGTTGAAAAGAGAAAGAGTTCAAACCTCTGTTCATTATATATAGGTATTTATACATATACCATATCTTCGACACTCAGACCGGTGTACCAACAAAAAGAAACTTACTTTCCGGAGTCATAAATCATGTTATCAGTCGTAGGCAGTGTCAATATTCTGTAAATTTTTTATGGGAGACATATAAAGATCTTAAATTAACTTTTTGGGAAAAGTTTAATATGTTGTCCTTCAGAATCCACCTAATTGACTAAAACTTTTTGTCTATCTCTTTACACAAATTTGACAACTACACTTGAGAAAAAACTTAATATACTAACAAAAGTAGCGTGTTTGTACGTACTATGATTCCGAGAACTCTTTTGTCCCTCCAAGCCTAAGTATTCTATGCCATTCGTCCATTCTCCATTTCAGCCACTGCAAATGCAATCTGCCATTGCAAGCGATTCTAGCACAAGCACAATGCTGAATGCTTTCATGGAGCATAATGGAAGGCGAACTTTAAGGTCTGCCACATTATTAAATTAATGTACAATGAACAGAATACTGCTAAGGCATTATCTCTAGAGAATTGATATTTAAGGAGATACTGCTTTAACCAAAATATCTAATTTTTCTTCAATCTCGTATTATTGTATCAACAATTTTCACCAATTTCGTTTTTACAGGAGCAAGAAAATTATATTGTTTGTATTTTGAAGAAAGGGGATTCTGCAAGATAAAGTTTATAATAGCACTATAGCATTCATGAAAATGAATTGCAAGAATAATTCTTGCCGACAAAGTTGAACAATTCAACAAATATTGGGAACTAATATATCTCCCCACAACAATAGAATTTTGTACAAACAATAAAAGAGAAAAAGTATTGACTCCCTAAACAATCAGAGAGATGATAAAATATAAGAAAACAAAGTCCCAAAACAAATAAATTTTAATATGTAACGAACTAATCAGAATTCATATGTCTCATAGTTTTAAAATCAAATATAAAATTTACCAATCAGGATTACTGTAAACTTGAAGATTTACTCTAGCCGCTTGGTTTCGCCACTGCCTTGGGTGTTGGTGGTATCGAAACCCTAAAGTTTTTGGGTTAAAACCTGCTATGAAGAAATTTGTTGAAACTGATATTCCAGTGGAAGAAGCATATGGGGAAAGAGAGGGTTTTTAGTTGGCTGCCGAAGCCTCTTTGGTGTTCGTAAAAAGGATTTTTAAAAAGTCTAGACAGTTAAAGCGTCGTTTAATTATCTTGCATGGTTTTTGTCTTAGGTTTTTATGTTGGAAAAAGTTTTTAATTTTGAGGCTGTAAAATAGTTTTTTCCTCTCTAAATTTTATAAAATTAGATAAATAACAATCCTGCGATTCTGTGATGCCCCGTCAGTTTGTATATATATATATATATGATATGATGATACTCAAAATAGTAAAAAAGTGAAATTTCAAGTCGGGTATGACCGCAGGACAAGTTTGGAAACCCCGAAGGGCAATCAACGTTTTATTTTTCAAAAAGACTTACCTATATATTTCCCCATCCTCCATACTATACTCCATAATTTTGAATAACTAAGAGCGGCACACTTTCCCGCTCCTTGAAATTTCTCTCTTAACAACAACAATTCCACTTAAACCCATTCCCAAAATCGCCACCGCACACCGCCACTCCTCCGCCGTACGCTGCCGCAGTTATGGATTCCTCCACCGCCACTGTTCTCCTCAAAGAACTTCAATCCTCAACCAAATTCACTACCAATACATACAAAAACTTCTCTAATTACCTCCACGAATTCACCACTCTCTCCACCGACCCAAACAAACCCTCAAAATCCGAAAATACTACTATCCGTTCACTTGCCAAACAATTTCTTTCGTTCCTCAACACATCACTTTCGCTCTTACCTAAACGCCTATCTGAAACCCCTAAACTCCCTGACGAATCTGCCCCTCATTTGTTTGATATTTACAGGTTATGCCTTAATTGTCTTGAGAGTATTTCTTCGCAGCTGTCTTGTAAACCCTACACTGTTCAAGCACAAAGAGTTCGGTACATTCATTGTCTTGAATCTTGGGGGAAATATGAGGAAGTGGAATGTGAAGGGTTTTCTGTACTTAAGGCTCTTCGAGAGAATGCGAATGGTAAAATTAAGAAGTCAAGATCAGTGGTGTTGACTCAGCGGTTGCTGCCCCAATTGGATGAAGAGAATGTGGATCAAGAGTTTGTGATTTTGGTTGTGGAAATTGTCGTTACGCTTGTTAAGTGTGCTTCTTTAAATCAGAACAAGGCTGTCCATGAATATGATGGACTTCTTGATTTGGTTAAAGAAGCTGGGCCATGGTTTAAGTGAGTCTCTTTTCATTTATTATTATATCTCATGTTGTGGATTAATTTCTTGAAATATTTGAACCTTGTAACAACAACAACAACAACAACATACCTAGTGTAATTTCATAAGTGGGGTCTGGAGAGGGTAGGATGTACGCAGACCTTATCCCTACATTTGTGGTTAGAGAGGTTGTCTCCGATATTTGAAACTTTTAAATTCTTTGAAATTTTTGATCATATTATAGTTTTTGCAATGCTAGAAAACTTGTTTAACTGATTGAATTTTACAAACTTTGGGTGATTCAGGGTTTTGGATGCGAATGCTCGTGAGAAACTGCATCGGGTGCTTGTGACATATTTGAACAGAATAACACTGAGTATGGTAGGGGACTTCACAAAATTCAACGGGGACTTGGTGCGCAAATTTTGTGTAGAAACCTTGCGTCAAATTAAACAATCGTCCCTAAAGGATCAACTGTTGAAGGTGAACCTCTCATGTTTTACATTTACCTTTTCTAGAGATGTCTTCTCTGTATACGCTAACAGTTATATGTGCCAAAGTTTGCAAGGAAGATATGCTCTTCTCTATTCTCACAAGAACTTGATGAATGCTCTGGAATTGTTGACACTTTAAAATGTGTTCTCGACGCCATGGCTGCAGGAATAAAGGTATTATATTGCTCCTCTCTTAGATTATTGACCAGAACAAGGATATTTCTTCTGTTTATAGGATCTAATATTTATTCTTTTCATTTGCTTGATCTCTGCATTGTCCAATACACGTGGAGACAATACAGTGACATATACTAATGAATTTCTGTAGGACAAAATTAGGGGACCTGAAGCTACAGTTGTCTAGCTTAAGTACATCTAACTCATTGCTTGTTCTGGTTATATGGTAGCTGAATCAAGGTTGGATCAGTAATAAAATTGCGAGGCTTCAAATGAGATGTGATCTGGTAAAGTGAGGGATGTTTGAGGTGGAAGAATTAGAACTTAGCGCTGTTTTTGGTGCAGATCTGGGTTCTTCAATGTAGTATGTGACTAAAGGATGTGGAGACTTAACAAGAAGGAAAGAAAAATATTTTGAATTCCACCCAGAATCCTATTGGGATCCCTGCAAAAGTTTGCATAAAGTGCCATTTGCTAAAACTAAAGCTATTACCACAACCATTATAAAAGCACCAGAGAAATTGACTCTCCGTCTTCTGGACTGCTAAAGTTGAACTATGAAACATTCATAGGCTTCTACACTTAACTTGCTCCAAATAAAACAAGGGAAATTATAAATAGGTAGTAGGACTCTGTGACCCTATTTGCTGCATAAAAGAAAATGATCAATACACCTCTGAATCTCTAACATAATCATGCCAAATCAAAATGAACCTTGACTTGCCTATTAAATATTACTCACCTCCATTTCCTACTGATGTTTTTTCTTTAATTTTAGGAGTTAAACTTCATCATCTTTGCCTCGACGTTTTATATATTACTCTGATAATTGGTCAAGTTGACAAATGAAACTAGATTCTCCTAGGCTCTGGTGTGGAGATTTAGCATATATACAACTCCTAACTATACCATGTGTATTTCATATTGTAAATTACTTGTGTTACAACTTCATGTATTTTATGTTATTCTGCCAGTTGGTTGCCATTACATCACATAGTTAATTATTTTTAAACTGTAGCTTTCTAGAAACCACTTGTTGTCTCGATGTCATCTCAGGAACTTCCTACACATCATACAAGATTTTTGCTTCTTTCTTGATAGCTTTCACAAAATGTTTATTTTTTGTTTCACTGCCTTTCTCTCTCTAGGAGTTGTACTTTTGTGTTGAATTTCTTTATTTTTATTTCCTTGGTTACAATAATGATTCTAAACTTTACATTTATTTCCTATCCTTGCTATACAGAAGTGTAATATATGCAGTTTCATGACATCATTTAAGCTTTGTGCTTCTTTCTTGATAGCTTTCATAAAATATCTTTTTTGTTTCACTTCTTTTCTCTTTCTTAGGAGTTAGGATTTGTACTTCTGTATTGAAATATCTTTTTTCGTCTTTTTATTTTATTGGTCTAATGATGATTTTAAATCTTATCTTTTCTTTCACCGATAATAAAATCTTATCTTGCTGTTCTATTCTTGCTAAATATGCAATTTTATGATTATATTTAAGACAATGCCTTTACTGTTGCTTTATGAGGATTGAGATAATCACTTTATACCTTTTGATTTAGTCAAAAGTATTGGTGTCTAAGCATTCAAAGAGTCTGTTTTCATTGTTAAGGGAAGTTGATTCGAGTATGCAAGTCTTAGCAACGTCTCCTGCTTGGTTTGGTGGAAGTACGGATTAATAAATCACTAAGAGGAGAGGGTTCACTTTACACATTTTAAGTTCTGGTCATAACAAGTAGATTTATCTTTATCTGATCTAGGATTTGCACGCAAGGGTCCTGGATCTACTCATCCCAAAGATGCATGAACGAAAAGGGAATGACAATATGCTGAAATTATAAATAAGGCTTCTTGAGATGGAAGAGGGCTACTGTTAAAAGAGGTCTTCATCAGAAAACAAGAAGTGCTGATATTCAATCAAATTTTATTATGATATTGAATAGTTTCCTATGATGTTATTGTTAGCTCTCCCTTGTCCTAAATTTGGTCTAATTTGTAGCAAAGCAATATTAAGTCACAGGTTGCAATTTTATTGTATTTAAATGGAAGGAGATCCATAAGTGGAGATAACGTAAACCTTTTGAATTATTTCAATTGAATTTATTTCGATTATTTTAGTTTAGATAATTTAGTATTTCGAATTTTATTTAGAATTTGTAAATAAAAAAAACTCGAACCTCCACGCTCTTAGCACGAGATTTTGAGTCTCTAGTGTCTACCATTTCACCACCAATGCATCTTGAAAGTGAATCGTATTCCATGAATATGATATTTATCTAGTGTGATGTATGGAATATATGACAAAGGTGGATCTATTGAACATTAATCAGTAGGCACGTCCATTTAGTAGTATAAACTGGCCACTGATTCCCATCTTTCTAATGTATCAGTTATAAATAAAAAAGTATGGAGGACTACGAAGGAACTTTCTAGTTAATAAACTATAAACATCCTGCACCCAAGGGTGTGGCGTAGTGGTCAATGAGCTGGAATAGACCACGGGAGACTTAGGTTCAAATCAAAGCAGAGTAAGAAAAGAGCTAGGTGATTTCTTCCCATTTGTCTAAGCTTTGGTGGGTAGAGCTACACAGTACTTGTGATGGTGGGAGATAGCACCTACTCGATTAATTAGTCCAAGTGAGCACAAACTTATATGGACACTACTCTTATAAAATAAAGAAAGAAACTATAAACATCCTTGGGACAACCCAAATATGAAACTGCGATAATGTGGGATAGATGATGCCGTTTATTGACCTGAAATACCTGAAATGCTTTTTTCTTCTTCCCTGGCTAATGACTAGATCCAAATCATTATCTTTAAACTCATTTTATGCTAAAGATAATCTGAAGAATGTTTCATTGAATTGTGCAATGCAATATTGGTTCAATGGTCTATTTCAGAATTTGCTTTTCATTGTTTATGTTATTCATTTGACGATAGAATTGTCCTTACATCTATAGTATGATTCATGAAGGTGTGTTAATCTTATACGGCAGGTTGGACAGGAAAACACTGTAATAGAAATTCTGGAGCTTGTTTGTTACTGTGCTCATAAATGCCGAAGTGTTACTTCAAATGTTTGTAGTATCCTGGCTGCCCAATTAGAAGAATTAGCTATGCATGTGAAAGAACATTACGTTGAATTAACAGGTTCTCAGGTAACCATTTTAGCGGTTTATTGGTGTTATTTATTTCTTTACCGAGTCCTATGAATTTATGGAAGACTTTGGTTAAGGAAAGTCCTACTTATGACAGAATTGGTTCTTTTGAAGGATGAGCCACCGACTGATTTGGTTCTGCGGCTTTATGCTACTGGATTGCTCATTAATGATTCCTGTATTCACGACTCAAGAGCTCTCTTCTCGGATCAAAATGATTTGCTGCAAAAATTAAGTAGTTTGCTCAACTTTTCAAAATCTTGTTTTGTAATAGACAGCAAAGGAACCAACGATTCACAGAGGAAAATGCTTTATTTTGATGCATTGAAGTTCCTGTGCCAGCCACTTGCCGAGTATGTTGTCTCAGCAAGGAAAGAAATTCTTTGTGAAACAGAGGCTGTTTCCTGCAATACTACTTACTTAGAAATTATCCAGGATGTATTCAAGCAGTACGTTAATATCTTCCTACAGTACAGGTACATCACTAGCATATAGCACAAGCTTGCACTCTTGTAAGTTTGATTTTCGCTTACAGTTTGATATTTTAACTTATTATACTTTTCAAGATTATAAAAACAAAGAACTAAATTGTTTTAGTTTGACATGGAATTATAAATTCTTGAAGCCATTACTAGGTTTATTGGACTCGGTGTATCCTGTATTTTGTAAGCAAATGCAGTTTCTGTTTTCTGAATAAATCGTTTAGCTTATCTGTTAAAATTGATTTAGCTATTTACTGGTCTTTTTCATCTTTAAGATTGTCTTGGTACTTCTATTTAATTGAGTTCTCCATAGGCTATTTTATGTAAACCTTATGTTTCTCACCTTTTTGAATGCAGTGCTGCTGATAGCAAGCAAGAACCTTGTGAAGATAACAACAAAGTGTTACTCCTTGTAGCAGTGGCTGCTTTCGCTTTATCTTTAAGAACAAAACGTGATACCGAGGTTTCTGTTGTTGTTCATGCTGCTAAGTTGATTAAGATTGTTGTTGACATCATGTATCACCTCTATTACTATCCCATATGACATTATACATCAATCAATAATAGAAACAGACTAGCTCCACTTTAACAATAAAATGTATCTTTTCTTTTTTTCTTTATAATTGCAGGAAACTGTTAGATTTATCGAGGATCTCATTTCAAGTAAGCGGGTTCAAGCCAATGGACTTAAGTATCTCTTCACCTCTTTTTACAACATTGCTGTCTTATTGTACAGAAACAAGCAAATGAAAGAGGTATGGACAGCTGAAGAGATTCTCATAATCCTTTTCGCTGTTTTCACTTCTACATGGTTGGTTTAATATTAATGAAGATAATTGTGGGGTTTTATTACTAACTTCACATTTGAAGCAAAATTACCTTTAGTGAAGGCACTCAGGTCATTGAGTATGGTGTGGATGAGAGAGAAGGGACAGGCCTGTGTTATGGCATAATGTGGAAACTTTGAGCTAGTCCTTATATGTGCTTAAGAAGTGACTTGTTCCAGAACATCACAAGATAGTTGCATGGGGAAAAGCTTGGGTTTTAGTTCTGAAAGATGTTTATGTTAGAGGAGTGTAACTTTAATGGACCCGTGACGATATTTTGCTGCAGATGCTCAAATTTCATTAGGAAGCTGCATAAGCCAAAGTGATTCTGGTCCATAAGCTAACTTAATTGCAAAAGCACTTCTAGAAATTCTGAACAGATGAAGTAGCAAACATCTATCGGAAAAATAAAGAGATAGAAAACCGAGATAGTTTGTTCATGTCTGGAAATCTACTCTGGAAAGGAGAGAAAACATGGAATAACTTTTCGTCCTAAGTGGTGGGAGTTCGAATCCTACGGTCAACACTAATTAATTTTACCTATTCAAAAAATCAAAAAAAGAAAAAAAGAAAAGAAAAAGAAAAAAGAAGACAGAGAATAATTTTTAGTGGGTGAGAAGTTTGACATAAAGAAACAATATATGATACTGTTGTCAATATTTTGGGCAGAGTTGGATGAAGTCACTGCCCTGACTTCATTATCTGCATTATTTCTGCAATTGTTATTACTCCTAAGAAATGGTAAGATGAGGGGATTCTAATTTCCTATTCCTCTTATTTTGTACTTAGAACCCTTAAAAAAGTGGTAAACTAGTTCCTCCGTACCATCATTTTGTTGAAGTCTTTTTTGAATCTCGCTCTACACAGTCATAGTGCAGAAATACGTTAATATAATATCTACTGTTATTGGAAGAAAAGGTCCAGTCCCATTTTTTATTGTATCGTTTCTTCTTTTGCAGGCTGCTAATGCTTTGACGCTATGCTGCAAAGCATGTTGGAAACGTGTGTTATGTCTTTGTGAAATGTTTAAACATGAATCAGATAAATTTCAAAATGATCTGTCCGAAGATGCTGTGATTGGCTTCATTGGTGAGGCGTGTGAGAAAACTGCTTTTCTTTTGGAGGTGCTTCAACATAATGGTGATGGTAAGGTACAAGATGTCCTCATTGATAGCCTTAAAAGCTGGTCTGCTGCAGAACGTTTCTTCAAGAAACTGCCAAGTCCCATATCTGTAGTGAAACAGTTTGTGAAGGTAAAATCTAACGCTTTGTTCATTTGCCTCTCTTACCATCCTTTCATTTAACGCAGTCAAGAATTACATATTGGCGTTTCTGGCTTCTTGTTAATGAATTTCTCTGATTTGGATCTGCTTTCAGATGGAATTGAAAGCTAACGATCTGGATATTGAAGAAGGTACCACAACATTGTATTCTTTGTTGTCACCTTCTGTAGTGTCAAAACAGGCTCTTGGAATCATTTTGGAGCAGGTTCTAACACACAAACTCTTCCTGGCTGAGCTTGTTAATATTTGTAACCCCTTTCAGCAGTTATATTTGATTTAATGTGCTTTGTTTGCTCAACAGTAGGTGCTGACAACTGATTCTTATACTTCATCAGGAGCTTATGGCATATAGAGATTTGAATGTACGAAATCCAAGATTATGTCAGGAAATGTGTTTGAAAATTATAGGTCTTCTTTTACAAGAAGTATATGTCTCCAAGGACAGCTATTTACAGAGATGTAGAGCCCTTATTGTTAAGGGAGAGGTGTTAAGAGCCCGTGGATTTCAATATCTGAAAGATTGCATTCAGTGTCTATCCGTGGCAATAGCTACAGTAGTAAGTCATTTGTTTGTGTCTGCCTCTTTCTTTGCTGAGTTACGGTAATAAGAGCTTGATTGTCTAGTTGATGTTGTTAATTATGTCAGGTTAAACCTTTTGCAGGAAGGTTCTATAAAACAGAAAAACCACGGAGAAACTTCAGCCTGCACTAATTTAGCTTCTCATTTGGCAGCCTATGCATATTGTGCACGTGCACTCTGTACCAGTGAGATTGAACCAAACTCAAAGGTGCTACAATGTAAAAGGCTAATCTCCTGCATTAATATGTTTCCGTGGGAGGCAAACAGTTGAGCTAATGACTTCCATTTGGAACTTGGAAGGAAAAGGAGAGAGCTCTTCCTTTTTTATTTTATTTAAATGTGTTAGAATATCCCACATTGGTTAAGAAAATGGGCTATTGTCTCCTTATACAGGGTTTGGCAGTTCTGTCCTCATGAGCTAGCTTTTGGTTTGAGTTAGACTCAAGGTTTATTTTCTTCGCATGATATCAGAGCCAGACATATTCCTATTCTTGGTTTAGCCAGTATTGGGTCCTTATGTTATATTGTCCACACTCTAGATGTAGCCATAGACGTGGTGTGGGGTGGGGTAGGGGATGGGTGGGTGGGTTAGATGCCCTCCATTGGTTGATGGAATGAAAGTTTGTCTCCTTATATAGTCTTGGGCAATCCTTACCTCATAGTTTGTTTTTGGGTTGAGTTAGACCCAAGGTCCATTTTCTTCATGATTTGATTGGTCTAAAGAAGAGAAAAGAAATGTGAAAAATTTCTTACCATTTTCAACTTTATTTCACAACAAATGTACAAATTAGTGTACTCTTTCATAGTTTTTTCTATGTTTTAGTTAAATCCTTTCTGCTTGACTCAAACATCCATTCCTGTAATGCTGAATACTGATCTATTGTTTTATTCCCCCCCCCCCCCCCCCCCCCCCCCCTGTCCCACCTTTTTGAACAGAGACTTTATGAAGATATACATGCTGCAGCAAGACTCTGGATGAGTCTGAACCACTGCCATGAGCCTGATCATTGTAGGATGTCTGAAACGGTGTTGAATATGTTGCATCAGATTGTTGACTTGTTATCATTGAAGGTAATCTTTAATCATGATGTCACTCGGTATTTGCAATGAACATGGTAGAAGGGTCTCGCATCACATTCATTTAAATATGCATATTAAGTCTTAACTGATCATAACCTTTTTTTTTTTTGCCCTGTAAACTTCTCTCTTTCTAGTCACTCTGACCTGTCTTAAATCTTTGATGGATTTTATGCATCAGGTTTGGGAAGTTTCTGGTACTACTTTTGGGCTTGTTTCATGTTCTAGTTGTAGGACCCATAAGAAACATTTTTCGCTTAAAGATAAGAATCCCTTCCTATGATGCAATTTTCTTGACAGATACATATTTCATTAGCATAAACTAGATATGCTTTTTGATAAATAAATAGTTATTGCTTACAACAACAACAACAACATACCCAGAGTAATCCCACAAGTGGGGTCTGATGATCCCATAAACAGTCATTCCTTGGCTTCCTGAAAGTTTCTTCCCTTTAAATTTAAAAAAAAGGATTTTTTCGAGAGGTACTTATTGATCACTTATTTAAATGCATAAAATTGCTCTTCTGGTTCAACAGTAGCTTTAATTCCTACTCTTGGTCCCAATTTATGTGGCACCATTTGACTTGACACAAAATTTAAGAAAGGAAGGAAGAATATTGAAATATGTGGTCTAAACTAACCTTAAACATTTGTGTGACTTTAAGTCATTTCATTAAGGGTAAAAGGTGAATTTTAAAGTTACGTTGTTTCTAATCATAGAAAGGTGACATTTTTCCTGGGACAGAGGCTAAAAAGGAAAGGGTGCCACATAAATTGGGAGGGAGGGAGTAAAAGATACTCCAAAGGTTCTCTGAAACTCATTACTGATTGGTCTTAACCTTTTCTGCCTTTCATATGGATATGCATGTGTGTGTCTGTATTTTCTGAAGAATGCTGAATTTTTGGTATTGAGATATGGCAATTTGCATAATCTCTATCATCTTGTGCTTCCATTTTTCAGGGCTACCTGGGGATTCATCCAGACATATATGAGATAATGATACAAATATTTATGAAGAATATTCCATTAGAGAAGACTGTGTCGTTATTATGGAGATATAGAAGACTTAGTCATGCACTCTGTACATCACCCGTGAATGAAATGTTCATCAAAGCATTGTCGAACTATTGTGGTGAACTTTCCAAGTCCGTTGAATACTGGATGAAGTGCATGAAGGAATCTCAGCCACAATTAGTTGGATTTCAGCAGAGCTTCTTTTTAACTCTTTCTCTTTCTTCTAAAGTGTCTTGTAGTCATCAAAGCTTTCTCCACTGTGACATTACAGAGGATAAAGTTAAGCTCACTGCTTCAGAGCTCATTCACGCTGTAAGCTTCTAACATAACACAGCAAGTTACGTTGTTGCATTTATTCAGGCTACCAGAGTGTGGTTGCACCTGTTAGTCTGAGCTGCTATTTGTTTTAATCTGAGCTGCTATTTGTTCATAGGTTCCTTTATCCAGCGGTTCAGCCTTTCTTTCTGCTCATCTTTACTATGACTTGAGTGAGAGACTGATTCTAAATGGACGGTTGGTTGAGGTAAAATAATGGCTATAACATTTTGTGTGAGTATAGGGCTGCAACTTAAAGTTTTTTCCTTATTTGTTTGAATCAATTTTACTCTTTCATGGAACTCATAAATGTTTTTCCAGAGGAAAGTAGATCCAATGTGGGTGCCCCCGCTTGGATTTTACCTTTTTGGATTTTATTCTACGGTAAACATACCTCAGCGGACCACATGGATCCAAGAGAAGATTTCCCATCTATTATGTGAAACTAGGACCATAAAGTGGGGTGGTGGGATATCTTGGTGGTTTTGGTTTCAAAACTTCAAATTATTCTCTAATGAGCATGGTGCTGATTGCAAATTGCGGAGATGCTCTTTAATGTTAATGCAACACCTGTAGGCTCTTGGTTATGCAAAAGAAGCCCATCGTTTACGGAGTAAACTTCTTCAAGAAAACTTCCAATATCAGATAGAGCAGCAGAATGAGGTATATGGTCTTACAAAATTCCAGATATATGATTCCGTGGCTGCAAAGGCTTGGTTTCCTGAAGGTCTCTCATTTGACTTTGACGGTTCTACGCTTACTCCTTGGACTATCCTCCAATGTTATCTGGAAAGCATTTTACAGGTCTATCATTATTTTATTTGTTATTATAATTGTCAATATTTTTTACGTACACAAAAGTAGTTCTTATAATTGGATGTGTTGTGGAGAATCTAATTGACCATGATATCAACAGGTTGGAACTGTCCACGAGATGCTTGGAAATGGAATTGAGGCTAAGACACTTCTAGTGTGGGGGAAGGACATCTCTTGTTTTCAGAGTTTGCCCCTCTTCATAATTTCATTCTGTTGTATCTTAGGTAATTCTTTCCCCAATTTCTTTGGTTTTCCTCGTATATCACAATGGCTGTTTTGGATTTTCAATTTAGTGTCTTCTTAATGTCAGGAAAACTATATGCTAAACAACGTCTCTTGGGGTTGGCAGAAAAGGAACTAAATACTGCTAAGCAAACATTGGAAGAAAATTATGATGTCATCTCTTGCCTAAAATGCAGAATTATTCTGGAAGTTTCAATTGATCTGCTACTAGGAGATCTATGGAGACGCCAACATTGTAATACTATAAATTCCTCCACAGTGGAATTTGTATACAGTGTTAAAGAGAAGTATATATCTGCCTCTGAGAAGCTGAATAACTTCTGCTGGGAGGATTCTGTTGGTTGTTCTCCAGGAGCAAGTTCCCAGCATACCAAGCACCAGGCTACGTATTCATTTGCAAACAGTGCAAAAGATCCTTCCGATTTGAAGGAGTTCCTATCCCAGAAGGACAAGCCGGAAAATGCAGTTGAAGGCAGAAGGACTAGGAAGACCAAGAAAGAGCCAGAGCATAATTTAAGGATGACTCGGTCCAGATATCACTCTATGAGAAAATGTGAAAGTTCTGTGGATGATGAACCTGCTAGTGGTGCTGAAGACATGGGCTGTAAGCAACTTTACTGATATGTTTCTTTTCAGCTAAAGCTTAAGATCCATTGCTGATTTTGATCATTAATTCACAGGTATGTGCTACAAATTGAAGTGTTGGCACCATCTTCCTCTTGAGATTTTCCGATCTGGGTCTTTGAGTAATTTCATATACTTGAAATGGGAGCTTGTTCGCAGACAACTTTTGCTGAGGCTTCTAACTACTATAGGTAGCATGACGTTCCTTCTTGATGTCATTGTGGTTATCTTTTATAGCACCTTCTTTAGCTGTGGCTCTGGGCTGGTTTCTTTTTATGCGGCATGTCATGGATGCTCAGACATCAACATTTTGTTAAAAATTGTTTCCCATGAATATATTACTAGTAATAAACTCACAGCTCCTCCCTGATTGTTAAAAGATCAGGAGTAAGTTGTCACATTATAGCTGTTGAGGTGTAGGAGTAACCTGAAGCTCCAGGTTCGAAGCAGGTTACACTTTTTAATGTGAGTCCATCTGCTTCAGTCTCGGTGGGAGGTTTACTCCTGTGCTTTTGTACTACTGCAGGCTGCCACGTTTCAGCAAAGTCGATACCACCAACACAAAAAGAAATTATTGGTGTTTCTTAAAGTTTGTGTTGTCCATGTTATAAGAGCATGGAGGCATAAGTTGTTATGTCTCAATAGCGGTGGACAGTGTTGCTAAAATGCAACAGAGTGATGTGAAGCAGGGTCATCTCTTCTCGTGGGTAAAGCAAAATGACTTCATGCAATGAAGCTCGAAATGATCTGAGAAAGAAGCATTTGAATCTTTGAATTAAGATCTACAGAGAGAAAAAATAAAATAAAAAAAGAGGACTATCAGAGCCTTTTGCCATCTGAGTGCTGGGGAGTGCTGGGAGCGAGCTAGTTTTCTTGTCTGTTCTCTATCTTGTTCTTATTATCTAAGTCTTTATTTATAATTCATGGTTTGGGAACTTGAAAATGAAACTTGCAATTTAAGATAACTACTAGCACAATTCATAAAGCTATTAAATGTAAAAGTAATATTACACAGTGATTCTTTTCAATGTTTGATTAATTGCAAACACAAAATCAAATTTTCTGTTGAAGTTATCTTTTCTTGGGTTTGTGGAAATTGTATTTTAATGATATTTAACCTTAGTTGTTGGGATTAATGCTGTCATAGTTGTATAATGGATGTTGAAATTAGTGAAGCTAATTGCAAATTTTATGTTATTAGTACTAGATTCCTGTCTGGTTAATATTTTTGTTTTCCTGTAAATTGAGCTCTTTATTTTGAAAATGAAAACACACACCTTTATTCTTGCTTAAAGCCTTAGGAGGCTTGTCGCATTTTTGCTTTTAAAAAACGCATGTAAACTTTTTCAGCCTTTGATCACACTTAGCTCGGGCATTTATAAAAAATGTAGACCTTTTCAGGAGCTATGATATCTTTCCAAAATTTCCTACTGAGGGTTCTAAATTCAGAAGGTGGAGATTAAGTTTGTTATTAAAACGATGAACCTACATGTGCAACTGGTCATTCATAATTAATTATATACGGCAGATGTATTATTGATAATGTTAACTTGAAGTTGGGTCATTTTTGCACTATGAGAGAAATAGTCAAATATATATTGAGAATATAGTCTTCTTATATATTGACAAAATCCATTCCATTTGTCCATGTTCTTTGTATTGTTTGTGTGCATGTTTGAGCTACTTTGTGCTGCTCTTTCATGCTTTCAACTTCATTGAAGTAGTGCACTCTGCAATTCACTTGTGGCTCTAATTTCATCTAGATACTCTAGAGTTTCATCCCTAAATGATAGTGTCTGCTTAAAATTGAATGCTTGAATTGCAGGCGAAAGTGCTAGAGCATGCAATAAGCATACCTCGTATCTTTTTCGCTCTCATTAAGTTTTTCAACTTCTTCATTTGCCTTACCTTTTATCTTGTCTGTGGCAGGAAAATGCTTAGGTCTTTCTGGTGATAGCCATGAAGCACAAAAGCTTGTTCTGAAAAGCGTGTCGCTGTTCAGTTCAGATCCATCTTGTCCCAAGTATTCTTCTCTGCCGCTAATGTCCTTGGTTGACCAGTTGGGGCACGATATTTGGGTGGTTGAATTGGCTGTTGATCATTCAGTTATGCTTTACCACATTTGCTATTCCATTTTGAATAGCTATACTTGCAAAGCAACCAGGTACGCGTGCAGCAATATTTGCAAGTTGTCAAATCTTTTCGTATCTTGAATTGACAAAAAATTCGATCTTGCTATCAGCTCTATCATGAATTCCGAAATCCAAATTACTGGTGTAAATGCAATAGCAATTTTTATTTGTTGCATTTGACAATCTTCAGCAGCTAAGACATTGTTAATTAGATTCTTCATGCAAATGACTTAACAAAGGTCTGTCAGTGTTAAATAAATTCACACTTTTGTCCTTCCATTAATGGGCGTCCAGCAAATACTGTTATTCTAAGTATTTATTTAACTGGAATGAATTGTCAGTAGACTTTTGTGGTTCTTAAAAACTTTATTTCCATTAATTTTAGGGAACCCCTAATTTGCAAGAAACAACAACAGTTATTTTGTATTGAAATGAAATGGACCAGATTGGATAATATTCATGTAGTCGACTCCAACAAATTTTGATCGAGGCAAAATTGGCTTATTGTTTTGAATGTTTTTGCCACCACTTATGTATTTGGTTGGAGAGAACCTGTATAACATCCAAGTACAGGCATTTCTTCTGCATTAAGGATCAATTGGAGCTTCTAGCATCATAATAGTGTAGGGCAGTGTGACCATTTCAGTGAATAGCCACAATTATGCCTCAATCCGTGCCAGTTCGGGTCGGCTATCTGAATCCTTTATATCAGTCCCATTTGTTTGGGTCCACTTAATTCCAATTATCAGTAATTTGTCTTTTAAGATAATTTCTGTGTGTAGCTTCTTTCAGAAAACAGTGTTGGACTATTTACTTGACGTTTCTTTCACATTCCTGTAAATTTTGGGCATATTTCCCTGGCTAGTGAGTTTTACTTATAGAAGTAAAAGAATGCAAGTCTTCTTTCACTGGGTCTACCGTAAATATCATGAGCTGTAGCTTCTAGCTACCTTTTCAATATTTTTTGTGTAACTTGCTTTCTTTTGGTGTGTTGGCTACTTTAGTTGCTCCATAATCCTTAATTATCTGCTCTACTCTTATACACTGTTAGAAATACGACTCCAAAGATTGTGTATGCTTGGTATCCAAATTGATATTCACCTTTTTGTTTTGTAGTTTGAACCATATTTTGTTGTAGGTGCTCTACTTTTGGTATACGGCTTGTATACGGGCTTTGCCCCTTTATTTATATAATCTTTTACCTGATAAAAAAATGAAAATTTCATGGGTCCCACTATTACTTATCTCAAACATCACCATTACTTATCTCAAACATCACCATTACTTATCTCAAACCCACCCAAGTTGGACGGTTTATTGAACAGTCCATTTATTAACTTAAAGCATCTTGGCAATCCAAATTTAGCCCATCTGAAAGCTGGGATGATTTGGGCCAAGTACATTGCCCAAATTGACCCATGAAAAACTTTGTAAATAAATAAAAAACTTTTTTTGTTTGACATGTTAAACATAGCTATGCTAAAGAAGAAATAATAGTTCTACTTGTGTGCTTGGTAATTAAACAAATTATAAGAAAATAGAAAAGAAATTAAAACTTGGTAAGAGTTGGGCTGGTTGGGATATGACCCATTGTTTAGCCCGTCTTGACCTTGTCCATCTCCACCGAAGTAACTTTTGGGCAGGGTTGTGCAATAAGCCAATAACCCATTTATTGATTCAACCCATTTTGACATGTCCAAATTTAGCCCAAGTCGCCCATTTGCCACCCCTAGATCTGTGATAGTGCTCCTACATATAGATATATCTAAATGGGATTGATTTTTCAAACATTCACCAACATATGTATGTAAGTTTAGTAGCGACATATATCCCTCGCTTTGCACATTTTTCCTGTAGTAATGCATTGTCACTAAGTTTTAGTTTGTAATATTATTTTCCGTTATCCTCCTGAATTTCTTTCTTATGCAGGAAAACTAGCTGCAAGGAATGCCGTAATTTTTCATGCATTAAGTTATCAAAAGTTATTGGTTGGCTGAAGCTGGCCTTCATTCTCAGTCGTGAGGTTCCTTTGCTTTCTCAAAAGGTTCGACTTTCTTTAGTTTTGAGAGACTTGCATCCTTAGATATAAGTCTGCTTCCTTTTGACTCACTTGGGAAGTATCTCCATCTCCTTTGGATATTTACATTTACAATATGCTACACAGAAATGCCCCTAAGTGCTTTGTATAACGTGCTTGTAAACATAACTATAAGGTGCATGAGTAATACATGGCAATTTTGTCTGCCGTGGCCTTTGAGAGAACAAATTGCTCACTAGTAACAAAGGTTAGTGTCCTGAAGTCGATATATAGAAAGACTTGCAATGCTATATTTTACAAAGTAAGGTTCAAATATCTTTCATTATTTTTCTGATTCTTGCAAGTGTGGGTTGATTTTCTTAGTTGGCGGCTCTTATAGTCTTTTGGTGTTCATTTGTAGTGGATCCGTAATGCAATGATTTCTGCAGTTGTGTAATATTGATCTATTGTATGCTTGTTCTTTGAGTGCTTGTTGAGATGTTAAATAAATATATGGCAATTCATTGTGTTTTCCTTCAATTCGCAACTTCTGAAACAGTTTGATCCCCAGGAATTTGACTTTCATAGCAATTCAAACAGATTTCCAGGTTGCTTGCAGCCGTTTATGTACTTTCAACTTCTATCAAGTCTTTTAATATTGCACCTAGCAAAGCAATCTCTGAGAGCCATTGGGCATCGTTCTTCCATCAAGCTTCAATTGGTACTCATCTCAATCAACACTTCTTCTCTTGCCCGTTGAAGAAGCAGAAAGCTGAGGATTATGAGGTATGTGTTTCTTCGTATAGTTTGCATCAACAGCTGCTCTACTAGAAATTTTTCTTCGCCGTGCTTGTTATATGGTTTTCACCAGTCCTTTGTTATGCAGTTTTTCCCCAAAACCTAGCCGTGTGTTCTGCATAATGGTTGCACGTAATAGTAGAAGCGTGATCTCCAAGTACCTTGCCTTCTTTTATTGTTGAATGTGCCCCCTTCACTTTTTTTATTTTTTGATCAAGTAAAAGTATTTTCATTCATAAACATTGCCACAACGGCCGTATACAAAGGGTAATACCAAAAGATCAAGAATCTACAAACTATGATTCTCTACGAACTCCACCCAATCCTCTATACAACTAGGAACTTCCTGTTTACACCAAAGTAAATACGAGAGAGGAGACTACTCCTCAACTGAGAAAAAGTCGACTCTACTCCTCCAAAAGCTCTCCTATTTCTCTCATTCCATAATACCCACATTAACGCAAGCGGTCTCACGTTCCAAGCCCTTCATCTCCTCCTCTGGCTCTTCCAACTGAACAACAAATCTTTCACAGTTCTTGGCATTACCCAAAGTGTGCGAAACCACCTAAACATATCCCACCATAATATCATGGTAAGCCCGCAATGTAGAAGGAGGTGATCCACGTCCTCGCCCGTCTCCTTGCATATGTTGCACTAACTGACACAGACAACCTTCCGCCTTCTAAGATTTTCCGTTGCCAAAATCACTCCTCTAGAGGCTAGTCAAGAGAAAAAACACACATTTCTCGGCACACTTGGAACCCATATTGGATTACATGGGAAATCTTAGAGAACACTCCACTATTTCCCAGGCCCCACCACCACACATCAGGATTATCCGCCGGATTAACTTCGCCCTTCGCTTTAACAGTTTGCCATTTCTCTTCATCCCTTTTCTTAATAAAATATTGTAATGTTCTCTTTTCCCCTTCTTCTTTAGCATATATTGAGCCATTACAAAGGGTATATTCATTTCTGCTAAAAGTGTATCTAAACTTTTGGGTGCTTGTCTAAATGGAAATCAGCAAGCAGAAAAAAGGGAAACAGTAGGTTGTAATCTAATAAGTGCTCCAAAAGTGAGCTAAGCCTGAATCAGAGTAGGTTAATCTGATATATATTAGTAAAGTTGAAATCTAAATTCAGAAGTAAACACAACTTTTTTTATTGGGTTTTCCTCCTAATCTATCCACTTGTGTTTGTGACTATGAGTGGCGACAACTATCTTATTCTGAGATTGCTCTGCTATAGTCATGTTATTGATCGACAATCACTAATCAAGCACGGCATCTTCTTTCCCGTTCTCCCCTTGAAAAAAAATATTCTTTAAGGGTTGGATTCCTCAAGCAGATCTCTTGGGAGTATAAAATCTTTGAGGATAGCAGACAGAGAGATTAATGATAAATCAGATAGAAAATGAGATTAATCACTGGGAAGAATGGTCAAGCTGAGGAAGCCCACTTTGTTCCAAGGAAAATGGGTAGCAATATTCACAGAGTAGATCAAAAGTTTATGACTCAAAGAAGTAATCTTGGAGCCCTAAAACATAGCATTCTGTTCGTACCTTAAAAGACCCTAAAGTAAAGCCACAGCCAGCAAAGCTTCTACAGAATCTACACTAAAGCCTAAAAGACAACCTACTATTGAATCTAAATTTTTCTCCTACACATAAGCTAATGTCTTTGGACTTCCCGCTTTCAGGGTTCATGTTCTTCGAGCCAACTGTATCTTGGTTCAGAACAACATAGCATGCTCAGGTATTTCTTAATCTTAGCATGAATTAAGCACGTTTGCTAAGAAGATTGGCTCATTTCTGTTCTATCTGCATCCTCTTCAACTGCAGGTTTGCACCTGAATCAGTTGAAGATCTTGAAGATTTTGTTTCGAGATTTTTTGAGAGCCTGCCTTCTTGTACAATTGTCTGTCTTAGCTTGCTTGGGCGCTCTGTTTCCAGTTTGTTGTCTGAATTGTTGCATTCTCCATACCCCATTCAATCATGGGTTTTGTTATCCCGCATGAGCTCGACAAGTCAGCCGATCACAGTTATTTTGCCGGCACATCCTATCTTAAAAGGTAATACATTCTTGTACTCTAAATTGAACAGTAAATCTAAGAAAGGTATTCTTAACTTATTCTTTGTTCATGCCATCAGATGCTTCAGATGATGTTGCTGAGTTCACGTCTAGTCTTTCATTTGAAGTCAAAGAAAAGCACTGGCATTGCCCTTGGGTATCCAGCGTGATTGATGATGTGGCACCAGTCTTTAGAGATATATTAGAGAATAATTACTTATCCTCCTCTGTACACTTATTAGAAGATACTACAGAGAGCAGATCATCATGGTGGAAGTGGAGGAAACATCTTGATAAGCGCCTTGCTAAATTTTTGCGGTTAGTCTTATTTAAATAACTCTTTGTCTACTTTAATGTTTTGTCCAAAAGCTCGTCTCCCTTAGTTTGGATGATCTTCAATACTGAATTGCTTAGAATTACATCTTTTCCGTAAGTTCAGTTGAAAGATCGTTCACATGATGATGATTTTGTATAATTATTGATGCCTTCACCTTTCCATCTGTTAGTTAAGAGTGAAGTCACTGATTGTGATGGTTATCATTGTTATCATGATGTCAATTCACTTTCAAATAAGGCACATCAAAGTATTTTATGTTTAACTTTTTATGCCTCAGGAATCTAGAGGATTCATGGTTAGGTCCTTGGAGATTCTTGCTTTTGGGAGAATTGTCAGAATGTGAGCTCCTGGATTCACTAGTGAAGAAACTCTATGATCATTTTAAATGTAACACTGGAGCAGATGTTCATGAAAGTCTTCTTAAAGTAATTCTTGGAGGTGCAAAGTACGCTTGTGAGAAAGAAAATTGCTTTTCTCAGATGGTTATAAATAAAGGATGTCACCTACATGGAGGGGTTCATGGACACTCCAAAGTTTTGTATAAGACATCCACAGAAGTTGAAAATCTCTGCAATTCAGTATACAAGTCTATACTTGACGAAGCCCAAGAGATGGAAGAGACTGAATCCATAAGTAGAAGACCAGTTATTCTTGTTTTGGATCTTGAGGTGCAGGTGTGTTTACTTTTGTCTTTGCTTCCTGATTATTCTTTTAGTATTGCTTGCTGAGTCCTGATTCAATTTTCTGCTTCATTATTTCTTAAGTTTCTTACGCTAGCCAAAGGCTTTGCAGAAAGAACATATAAAGTCCTCCCATGTTTCAAGAAGTTGCCATTCTCTGGAAAAATAGATCTGTTAAATGTTGCTATTTCTTGTTTCATGTAGCCTATACGGTGTGCTGCAACTCTTTGAACTCCCCCAAGTAGGAAAAGTCTATTTGGCGAAATCCTTTTTAATTGTTCCCTAATTGGCAAAAGTCTAGTAAACCTCTTTTAAACAGAAGGTTTTGGTTAGAAAAATAATGACGACTTCTGCAGATGCTTCCTTGGGAGAACATACCGGTATTAAGAAACCAGCAGGTTTATCGCATGCCTTCAGTTAGCAGCATCAGAGCAACGCTGATCAAGTGTTGCCACTATCAAGAGCAAGTTCAGATGGGGGGATCTCCTATGAAACAGGGGGTTCCATCACCTTCCATTCCATTGATTGATCCACTGGATTCCTATTATCTTTTGAATCCAGGTGGAGATCTTAGCAGTACACAGAGTGAATTTGAAAACTGGTTCAGAGACCAGGATTTTGAGGTATTTTTCTACTTTATTCCTGGAATTAGAACAGTAAAAAGAAAGAAAACCCTTAGACTAAGTATCACATTTCGCCCTTCCTGCACGTGCATGTATGTAAAAGGTTCATCTATAAATATATATACTCTACAAAAGTTATGCTTTTTATGTTTCTTCCATTTCTGTGCATGCGAAAAGGGCCTTATTATTTTTAATGAATTTCAACTGAAAAAATTAGATATAGGTTTTCCTAAATGGGAGGAAAATTAGCAAAAAGTAGTGGAACTGCAGCGGTTCTATTATTTTTGTTTGTTTCCACCAAAAAAAAATAGGGATATAGACTATCTTATAACTATGGAAATAATTAGGATAAATGATCTTATTAGTCAATCAGTCAACTACCTGACTCCCAAATTAATTGGACCTGTTGTATGATTCCTTTGTATATATTTCGTTTATTAAGGCCCATTTAGTACTTGAGGATTCATTAGAGTTAAAACTATTTACAAGTTATCTGTCAACATACTGTGACCTTTCTTTATCCGGACTTGCTATTAGCTATGCTTTGTAGAGCTTATATGAACGTTGTACAAATAATCTTATTGCTGCCTTAAAAAGCAATACACACACACACACACACACAAAAAAAAAAAGCTCATGAATTAAGAAACATTCTGAATTCATTGTTGTTAACCATGTCTTTTTGTTTAAATTCTTCTCAAGCCAACGTTATACAAAATAAAACTAAAAAGTACTAAAGTTCTCTATATGCATAGGACTTAGAAGATTGGGTCACCTTTTTTGAGAATCACATTTTGATGTAGGTTCTCTCTTTTTGGTATACGACTTGTATGCGGGGTCCTTTTCCCCCCATTGTTAATAAAAGTATTTACCTAATAACAAAAACGTACTAGCATGACTAAAACGTATTCACTACTAATTGTTATAGACTGTGTTGATCATTTTCTTTCATTGTGCCCCGTCTTTCATTAAGTTTGCATGGATTCCAAGAGATTGTAGGTAAAATGATTGGTCACTGAATGCAAATGAGCGTTAACTCATATGCAAAATCTCAAGTGATAGATACATCGATATCCTCATCTTTCTGGCAAAAATTTCGTGTAAAAATTTGTGATATATAAGATTATCGAGAGAAAAGATAATTGTTATGTTGTAGATATAGTAACATTTCTTTTTTTTAATTAACAGATATACTTACTGGAGCGTATTACCATAACATGATATTAATGTGGTGGCCTGTCACGTGCCCCTTCCTAGAATATGTTAAACAGGAGCATTTAACTTCGTTGTGCAGGGGAAGTGTGGAACTGCACCAGCAGTAGAAGAATTGGCTGAGGCCTTGAATAGTCATGATCTTTTTATTTACTTTGGCCACGGAAGCGGTACGCTCAATTTAAACTGATCCACGATATTATCATGGTTCATTAGGTTTTATTCATTATTGCCTACGCACTCCTTTATAAATAATACTTTGCTATTCTGGTATTTCAGGAGCACAATATATCCCCGAGCATGAGGTGAAGAAACTAGAGAGTTGCGCTGCTACTCTGCTTATGGGGTGCAGCAGTGGGTCACTGTATCTGCATGGATGCTATGCTCCTCGAGGTGCTCCGCTGTGCTATCTATTCGCAGGTTCTCCAGTTATAGTTGCTAATTTATGGGAAGTGACAGACAAGGATATTGACAGATTTGGGAAGAGCATGCTTGATGCTATTTTAAGAGAAAGATCAAATGTTTCTTTTAGATGTGAACAATGTGATACTCTTTCAGATAAACTTGAGTCCTTGAAAATTAGTGATAGAAAAAGAATTCAAAGGGTAAAGACAAAGAAAGATACAACACCTGATATGTGTAAAAACAATACATCAACTAACCATTGTAACCATAGACCAAAGATTGGATCATTCATGGGGCAAGCTCGAGAGGCATGCACTCTCCCTTTTTTGATTGGAGCAGCCCCAGTTTGTTATGGTGTCCCCACAGGAATAATAAGCAAAAAGAATTTGTAGTATTATGACATTGTGTATATGGTAATGTTACACACCCATTGCTTGTACTGTCATGAATCTCCATCATTTTAAATATTCTAGTCTCTTGTTGAGCTGACCAAAGGTAAAAGATATGTATTATCGTCGTAGTGATGAAAACAGTGTCAATTTCACTGACAAATCTTTCAAATATTTGATTGGCTAAATAAATGGCCATCACCTAGTATGCCAGGATGTTATACCTGCCTAGAAATACCTCTTGAGCCAAAACAACATTTCGACAAGTCAAAATCAGTATGGAATAGCGAATTTGATTCAGACGCCCTGAAGCTTTTACGTTTTATTGAGTTGTGCGAATGTATCATTCAATTGGTCTTAATTTAGTGTCATTGATGTCCAACTTCCTGATAAAATAAAGTTTTTAAATATATTATGTTCTGAAACATAAAATGTGGAACCCACATTGACTAATATTAATAAGGTAAAATTACTCAAATGACTACTTTATGGTAGTTTCTTATCATTTATAGCTATCTTTTAAATATTACCATTTGTAGCTATTTTTTCCCAAATTAAGGTATTTTTTCGGATGTATTTGATGCGTGTAAATTCATAGAAACACAGTAAAAAAGAAAACATATCCCTTGATTTTAGGCCATAACGGTGGGATCATTTAATTAGTTATTAATTGGTATATTTTACCATACTCTTCCACAAAATCAGATTTTAAATTTCTTTTCCATAATCGTTTTCTATTCCTTCATCCAATCTTCAACATTCAAACGTAAAAAATCAAAAATTCAAAATTTGAAAACATTCAACAACCAATGTATTTGAAGTTTCCAATCAAACTCCATGTATTTTATATTAAATATCATGTATTTGTGTGAGTAACAATTTGCATCACCCACGTATTTAGTGGTAATGTATTTGAAGTTTTCAATATTGATTTCATTTTTTATTTACCCATGTATTTGATAGCATAACTAATGTATTTGAAGTTTTCAATCAAACCCCATGTATTTTATATTAAATCTCATGTATTTGTGTGAGTAACACTTTGCATCACCCATGTATTTGATGGGATTAATTTGAACAAAATACATAAATATATAGAAAACTTACCATGTATTTGCGTCACCCGTGTATTTGAAACTAGATGAACTAATGGAATTAATTTGAACAAAATACACAAATATATAGGAAAAACTTACAAAAATACACCACCAACCACAACAATTGGTAGTTATATCATAGAACATACACAAATACGTATATTTTTCGTCTTCTCAAAACCTTAAAAAACTTTCTCAAAACCCCAAAAAACTTGTTGATCGGTGAGAATGGAAGTGAAATTTTTGCAGAAGGGGGAAAAGAGGAAGAAGACGACTATTTCATTGGGCATTCACAGATTCTTTCCTTTTTAAAAATATAAGAATTTATGAAAAAGGAGAGAGGATGGTAATGTATATTAAGTGATTAATATTGTTACCATTAAAAGAGGATATGAGATTAGGGGTGCTAATTTTTAGGTGTATTTGTGAAATGGTAATTGAAAATTACTGTGTAGCTATAATAGTTAAATTAGAAAAGTATTTAGTTATTATTAGTAATTAAAATAAAAGGTAGTTATTACTACTAATTATGTATTAGAAGTAGCTATAACGAGTAAAAATTCCATATAAATACACTTCTCTATTATGTTTTACAATAATTATGAACCAGTGTTTTAAAAAGCATTTTTGGGACTCGCCTTGGGGCGGGACACCGGCAAAACGTCTCGGGGCTTAATTTGTGAGGCTTACGCCCTAAGCGCTCAACTGTATGCCCTCAACACGCCTAACGTTCAATGCTCAGGGCCCGTCTAAGAGTTTTTACACAAATTATGTGTCAAATTGCTCAGTTAACATTGTTGATCCTCATAATTCTTTATTAAATGAATGATGCTTAATAGTTTTCTTCATCTATAGAAATAAGACGATTGAACGCAACTCAAATAACAAGCTGTAGTATTTCATATTTACTATTTGATAACACATTTGAGGGTGAATATCACTTAACATTTCTTTTTAAAATACATAACCGATTTTTTTATCTTCACTTGTCATTGTTCACGTTTTTGTCCTACATCTCAAAATTATCATAGTTTATTATTTGAAAGTAATTTTATTTTTATTCATGAAGTGATGTTTTAATTATAATATGATAAATTTTATTGATTATTTTCTTTTAAGGAGGTTAATTGCATGGAATATATGATAGTGGTAGTGTACTTAAGAAATTGTGATTCTTTTATTGTTTAAAAGTTAAGAGGTTAGAGTTGGTTTGCATCTCATAATAACATTTTGCATTATTTATACTTGTACAATCATGTTAGAAATTTTGTTTTCTATGAGTTTCTTTAATCATGTTTTTAATTTTTTAAATTATTAATATATATTTTATAATTTTTATGTTATTATACTATTTTACTACATTATAAATTAACAATTTAAAGATCCATGAGACTTACCCTCCGTACTAAGCAAAACGGCACCTTTTAAAACATTGTTATGAACATAAATACGCTTACATGTAATTTAATAAACGCTAAACAGTGAATAAGTTTTAAGTCTCTTCTAAGTACATTGTGCAACTTTATTTTAAATTTGTTTTATCCAAGTAGACGATACTAGCAGTTTAAGGTCTACCAGAACTCCAGAAGAAGTATCTTCCCATGTCGTAACTGCCCTATTCACTTTTTCCAAATACTTGTTAACATCCACAAAGAGAATTCATAAAACCAAAAACTAATTATGGTTATAGACATGCTCTAATCTTCTACTCCCAAACTGGTTCACAGTGGATGGAATTTACTGAAGAGAAACAACTCCAGATCTTAAAAAACATTCATACAAGCTGAAGTGGTACAAAAGGTGAACAAGAAATAAAAATGTACATCAGAAATTGCATTCATACAAGAATTGACAGATAAATGTTCAGACAGAATAAGGAAATTACAGACTACAAATCACAGTGAAACTGAGCTTTCTTCAAGTGCCCGCCAATAATTCTGAGCCATCCTACAATCTACCATGTATCAAACATCAATCTGAGGCAGATGTGCATGAGAATGTTAGAGCATAGTTAAATCCTAAACTAAGACCTATAATTATTTCTTTTTTCACAGTTTCAAACATACACAAATTACATCTATCTCCGACCTGCGTTGGCCTCTCTACGTCTTCGTCTCCTCCCAGAACGACCCAAAAGGACTCTACCCTCACGACGAAGACGTCCAACTAGTGATATACCACTATCATCATTATCATCCCCACTATTGTCACTGTCTTCGTCAGAGTACTCAAAACCACCAATTGGGAGGTTTCGGCCAATTCCACCAGCACCTCTATCCAGAGTGTCACTTATGTCCCTCTCATGCCGCCTCATAACCCGATTTGACCCAATATTCCCTGCTGAACCAAAAGCCTGCAAAAACAGAAACACATTCATCAAGTTGCGATCGATTCCCGCACCAAAACCTTCATTCCCATTCATCATCTCATTTGCATCAAAACCCTCTTCATCCTCCGAATCAAAACCATAATGGCTTCCTTCTATCACATAATCACCAAAAACCACAGCCCCTGGCATAGAAGTAGTTATAGTGCTGATAACATCATCCCTCTCTCGTTCCCTCTCAAGCCTTCTCCATTTTTGTTCAAGAGAAGGATCTACCTCACGTGGCCTAGCACTGGGGTGCTCTGCCTTAACATGTTTTCGTATCTCCTTGTAGCTTCCAACAAACGAGCAATCATCCTGCATGCAGCTACGCTTCTTCATATTTAGATATTCTCTTGCAGGTTCAACCACAGTCCATCCCTTCACCTGGCCTCTACATAGTGGGCAAGCAACTTCTGTGACCTCAGTTTTCTCAGAAGGCCAAGTAGAAAATGAGTCAGCAGTGGGAGTATCAGTAGTACCCTGCATAGGTTGATTATTATCTGGCAGTGTTGCTTTAGTGTAGGCTTTCTTGTACTGATCCAGGCAGTTTGAATAGCGCAAACTAGTTCCACACATGTAGGGGCGGCAACCTTTGTCATGAGAGGAACACAGGAGCAGCACAGCGTTATGGGGATATTCCATGCATACAGAACATGTTGCATCTTCCCAGTCTTTCTTCTCAAAGATTTTAGAGCATTTCTTTTGGTGAACATGTTCAGAAAGGTTAGCAGATGGCAAAGGGTATGGGGTCGCCCTGCATCGTCGAGAACCATTCCTACGTCGTCCTGTGGTCCCTTTAGCCATTTCCTAAACAAATCTGCATGAATAGAACATCAATCATTTAGGATGATTGCACAAAATTAAAAAAAGAGCAGTCACATCCGATATCTGATAGGTGCTCGAAATACGCTTCCTAACTATTTTACCTTTCTTAGAAGAAAAAAAATATCCCTCCTATTTTACAGTTCAATGCAGGACCAAAAAAAAGATATTGGGCAAAGATTTTACTACATGCAGTATACAGCAATCATAAAATTCAGTGACATTAAGTGCTCTAGCAAAACATAGTGCATAGTGTTGCTAAGAACGTTGAAAAAAAGATCAAGCATAAAACTAAGAGACAAGTGTTTGGTTCATTTTCTGGTATGTCTACGCACACAAAGGAAAGCATGAGGATCAGACAGGAAAGAAAAGTAGGATGCACCTTTAGCGAGAGAGTATCAGAGAAAATAATAAGTGGTACCAGATGAAGGAGCTATATGCATCCGTCTGATAATTGAATATACATCATATCAATCAACTATGCCCTCAGTCCCAAATTAGTTGGAGTTAGCTATATGAATCCTTTGTGTCAATTAAGTTCTATTTGAAGCTAATATTCACAGCATAGTCAAATTTTACAATTAACTTGAATCCACCCTCAAAAAAATGGAGTGAAGGATTCAAACCAAGCCAACTAGGAATAGTTTGAATAGCATCATCACTGTAAGAACGCAAAGATACCCTCTGCTTACCTGAGAAGACAAAGGAAAAATACAGCTCCATGCCAAAAAGGCCAAATACCACAGAAGACAGACGGAAGAACTTTTGTTCCCATCAAGAAGACAAATACAAACATGCACAGAAAGGCCATTAAATGAGATCAGCAGTTGCCTGAAAAGTAGCAGGTGCTAGGTGGTAAATCACAAGACTGACAGAAGACATCCTAGACCTTATATTCTACACAAGGAATGGATTCAAAATCTGAATATTGTCCGGAAGTTACTTCAATCCAATGCCCCTCGGAGAGGACAATAAGGAGGAATTGTCTCTAAAGGTATATTATGAACACCCCCCCACCCCCCCAAAAAAAAAGACATACAGGTTAAATAAAAAGCCACGGCATCATGATTCGTGGGAGGAACTCACAAGTAAACTTCCTGCAAAGATGAAAACAGATTGCTTCATTTTATTTGACTCGACAAGGAGCTTAAGAAATGAATAAAGACTTTTGGAAGTTGTGATCTTAAACATATCCTAACATTTATCTGGCTATAAGAACTTCTCATCAAGGGTAACATGGGAAATTTAAATTAAATTGTGTCCAAATTTAGGGAGGGGTCATTCTTTTTTAAAGAGACTAAAAAGGAATAGGTTCACATAAATTAAAACAGAGGGAGTAGCTAATATGTGCAAATATTCACGTGTGTATAACAACAAAAATCTGTATTGACAAAATGTAAAAAAGACAGTCTGATCAGCAATTTGAGACATTAACAAGAGACGCCTAAATGTTCAACCCATTTGCTGCAACAAAATAAATCTTCTTATTTCAGGGAAAAAGGAAATATTTTTATAACCTCTCAAGCAAGTATAATTGGGATGCCCCCCTGATTCTATCTCAAGTACCAAATCCCGAAACAACAAATGACACACTCAGTCTGATCAATTGAATTATAACAATGATAATCAGACTATCACAAAAAGTAATGCCAGATGAGGAGCCATAACGATCCGAACACCTCTTATAATTAACAAAATGATCCGAACACCTGATCACATCGAAATACCAATGACAAGTCATTAAAAATTGATTGCCTGCAAACATAAAGATCAATTTATGCAATGACATAGTCAGAATTTCCTTAATTGCAATTCACATGACCAAAAAACACCAGCCAATTTGACCCCCATCGGTCTCACAGAATCATCAATCAACAACCCAAACATTCAAACACCACGAATGAACATTCACATTACACACACCATCAACAAGCTAATTAAACTGATCAAAAAAAGAGAAGACTCACACCCACCTTGAGTTTCGAGCCAATCTAGATCCAAAAAATGATAACTGTGAGCACCAAAAAAAGTACACGATAGCTCTATATATACCCCTACAAAATTCAACTCCCAACTATTTACCTACTATTTAAAGCAAAGGTAGGTTCAGAAAATGCATCCAAATACACGAAACAACGTGCCCCAGCACAACAATATCACGCGAGAATACAGATAACTAAACGAATTAATTAATACCAATAATACAAAAAAGCTCAGTACAGCCTATTAAAAAAACAAAGCAAAGCACATGACTCCTTGACCTTTTGCAATCACCCATCAATCTCAGATTTACTATTAATTTTATCCAATTATCAAATGTCCCATTATCCACAATATTTTACAATCAAATTAACAAAAAAAAAAAAGGGACTCAAATTGAAGGATTCTTACCAAATAGATTAATTAACGAATGGGTAAAAAGTAAAATAGAGAGAGGTAGGGTTTTCTGGTAAAAAGGAGAGATGTGAGAGGAAAATTAGGAGAGCGCGGGCATTGAAAATGAAAATGAAAATGAATTTTTGGATTTGGAGGAAAGATAAAATAAAGCGAAAAAGAAAGAAAGAAAGAGAGAGAATGAAGGGGATTCGTGGAGTCGTTTCTACGCTACTCTTTTTCTCCTCTCGACGGCACAGTTAGCTGGCGGTTTCACTCGCGCCTGCTATTCACGCTCCCATTTAGTTCTCATATAGTAATATGTTTTTGCCAAATTTTGAATGTTTGCATTTTGTGCGTTACTCGAGAGTGAAGCTACTCGTGATGAGTGGTTAGATGATTGGTATTTGCATCAGTTTGAGACGTGAGGTGTTTCATTAACATTGGGAATCGTGACACTAGACTAATTGACACGTCAGTTTTAAGTTTGCGGAGGTACTAGAGCATATTCCTATTTTATGTTCGCTCACTTTTTTCGAAACAATGTCAGATGAAAGTAATAGTATTGCTAGTAATATATTTTCAGTAACCTTGTACTAAGAAAAGAAATTAACATTAAAAACATGTCCATGTGAGCTTGTACCAGAAAATAAAAACTTTTCAACTTTTGTTCTCAATTCTTTATTTACATATTTTTCCAAAATTATAAAAGAATTTATCTTTGTAGTGCGGCTATAAAACAAAGTTTCTGTTTGGTCTTCAAATGATAATGCAAAAGGATATTGTGATGTAATAGTGGAAGATGATGTATTTTTCCAGAAAATGGCCACCAACAAACAATGCCCTAATATGAAATTAAAAATTTTAATTTGAAAATAAATTAAACCTCCATTTTCAATATTTTCCAAAAGACTAATGAAAAAGTATTTGAAACCATCAAGTTCATTCTATATTTACAGATATCAATATCCTTCACTTACATCAACCTAAAGGAATTTTGACAAATAAAAAAAAAAAAAAAAGACAATTAATATGCCAACTATGATTTATACTTGTCCTACCTACCCATCACACTCTCTCACAATGTTCCTAAGAATTTGGCCATTGTTTCATTGTCAAATAGAAAGCCATTCTATGCTTTTCTTTTCAACTTAGGCACAATATGTCAAAACATTAACATCAAAATCTATGTTACTCATATTATTAAACTGCCTTTAATTCAACAAAATTTTCTTGTAGTCCTTTGCATTTTTATCTTTTTTGTTAAAACCATCTAGTATGCAGAACTCGCATACCCTATCAAACTTATCAACATGTCATGAAAGTTCCATTAATGAAAAGCATTCATTATCAAGGATCAATCCCAAAACTCCTGACAAAGAAATCTCATTCATCCCATCACATCTCTTAATTTTTTTTATATTATACATTAAGCTATTATGGTCCCAAGTTCCAGCTACTATTGATTTTTTTTTTTTAAATATAGTGTAATTGTAAATGTAAATTGATCCAAATCATTATGGAGTTAAGAGATATAAAGGAAAAGCGTGTAAGGCAAGAAGAGTCATTAAGAAAAGAGAGTACAATAAATTCTAAGAGTTCTGCTACTTGAATATGATTCTTCTGTTATTTTAAATATGATTCTACATTAAACAAATAACTCCTGTTTTTTTCTCTCTCGGAATGTACAATCTCATGAACAATAAGTAACATTTCTGATTATGAGTTGCGTTGTAAGATAGTTATTTGAAACTTTGAAATATGTATTATACTTTTCAGCTTTTTCTTTTGAGAAATAGCCACCATATTAACAACTGAAACTTCAGGATACAACAGGCAACAACAACGTAACATACTCAGGATAGTGAAATTTCATGATGGTTACTACGTTTTAATTACATCCTTACATGAATTAGAAAGTGGCTATTTTTGAATCAATATAAGTACCTAATAGTTGATACACCTTCACAGAGTCCGGAGCCTAAAGGGCATAAAAATACACCGTATAAATCAAAAGGGGGCTGCCTTTTAATTATATACCAAAACGGGTATAACGTGGAGGAGTCCACGTTATACCCCAATTTTTTTTTTTTTGCTTGTCAGAAAATCACAGCAAAAAAATAAAAAATTAATGGTATAACGTGGACTGATCCACGTTATACAAAATTATTTGTATAACGTGGATCAGTCCACGTTATACCATTAATATATATTTTTCTCCCCAACGTTTTACAAAATAGGAGTCCGGAACCAAAAATGCACCCAAAAAAATCATTTTGAACCAAAATACCCCAACAAAAAAAATATTACAAAAATACCTTTAGCGCAGTAAAATACTGCGCTAAAGCAGTTCACGGAGATGGAGCAGTTAAGTGCAGTTTTTTTTTTTTTTGCATAGCTCAGTAAAATACTGCGCTATAGCGAGCACTAAAAAAAAAATTTGGTAAACTTTTTTTTTTTTTTGCAACACTAAGTGTGTTTTTTCATACTTTAACCAATGATTAGTCGTGTGTCAAGACTCCGAAACGTCAATATTTTTATATAGAATCTGATATTTTTTTCTGCGCACAATAATGTAGGCTCAATACACCAAGGATACGTAGACGTTCGGATCGTCATTTTAGGGGTTGAAAAGGTGCCCGAAGTAAGTTTTGTTTGAGAAAACTTAGTGTTTTTTTTCATACTTTGACCGATGATTAGTCGTGTGTCAAGACTCCGAAACGTCAATATTTTATATAGAACCTGATATTTTTTTCTGCGTACAATAATGTAGGCTCAATACACCAAGGATACGTAGACGTTCGGATCGTCATTTTAGGGGTTGAAAAGGTGCCCGAAGTAAGTTTTGTTTGAAAAAACTTAGTGTTTTTTCCATACTTTGACCGATGATTAGTCGTGTGTCAAGACTCCGAAATGTCAATATTTTATATAGAACCTGATATTGTTTTTCGCGTAGAATAATGTAGGCCCAATACATCAAGGATACGTAGACGTTCGGATAGTCATTTTAGGGGTTGAAAAGGTGCCCGAAGTAAGTATTAGTTGGTCAAAGTATGGAAAAAACACTAAGTTTTTTCAAACAAAACTTACTTCGGGCACCTTTTCAACCCCTAAAATGACGATCCGAACGTCTACGTATCCTTGGTGTATTGAGCCTACATTATTGTACGCAGAAAAAAATATCAGGTTCTATATAAAATATTGACGTTTCGGAGTCTTGACACACGACTAATCATCGGTCAAAGTATGAAAAAAAACACTAAGTTTTCTCAAACAAAACTTACTTCGGGCACCTTTTCAACCCCTAAAATGACAATCCGAACGTCTACGTATCCTTGGTGTATTGAGCCTACATTATTGTACGCAGAAAAAAATATCATATTCTATATAAAAATATTGACGTTTCGGAGTCTTGACACACGACTAATCATTGGTCAAAGTATGAAAAAACACACTTAGTGTTGCAAAAAAAAAAAAAATTTACCAAAAATTTTTTTTAGTGCTCGCTATAGCGCAGTATTTTACTGAGCTATGCAAAAAAAAAAACTGCACTTAACGGCTCCATCTCCGTGAACTGCTTTAGCGCAGTATTTTACTGCGCTAAAGGTATTTTTGTAATATTTTTTTTGTTGGGGTATTTTGGTTCAAAATGATTTTTTTGGGTGCATTTTTGGTTCCGGACTCCTATTTTGTAAAACGTTGGGGAGAAAAATATATATTAATGGTATAACGTGGACTGATCCACGTTATACAAATAATTTTGTATAACGTGGATCAGTCCACGTTATACCATTAATTTTTTTTATTTTTATTTTTGCTGTGATTTTCTGACAATGCAAAAAAAAAAAAAATGGGGTATAACATGGACTCCTCCACATTATACCCGTTTTGGTATATAATTAAAAAGCAGCCCCCTTTTGATTTATACCGTGTATTTTTATGCCCTTTAGGCTCCGGACTCCACCTTCACAACTCATAATTTGTCTAGTTCAACTATATAAATTATGAATTTACAAGTATCACCTAATGTGCTGGATCACTTAATCTTTACATTTCGTAATTAAGATGAATTATATTTTATTATCTTGCGAGATTGCGCATGTAAGTATATCTCGACCCGAGAGAAGTAATGACCAAGAAAAGAAAATAAAGTTAAGCTTTAATTGACTACATATTGCCGAGGCTACGTGAGTGTGAAGCAACAAAACATAAGAACAGATAATCAATGAATTGTTGTATTTGATCCGTATTACATGTCTTTAAGATTATTAGTATCTAATTACCTTTAATCTCTCATTAATGTCTCACTTAATTAATACTCTACTAATTAGTAGAACAGTAATGATCGGAAATAAAAAGAATAAATAGTTTCTTGTTTTTTTTAAAAAGTCGAAAGAAACTCAGTTTATCAAAATGACTATTCCTTGAGACTAGAGAAAAGTAAGAGCCTGTTTGAATGAGCTTAAAAAAAGCAACTTATAAGTTGTTTTCAGCTTATAAGCTGCTTTAAATAAGCTGAGCCAAACAGACCCAATTATTTTTTTGAGCTATTTTAAGCACAAAATGACTTTAAACTGGCCAGTCAAACACTCAAAAAAACTTCAGCAACTTATAAGTCAATCCAAACGGGCTCTAAATAGGAATGGTTTATTAGCAAGAAATTGAAACCATTACTAATTGTAAGACTAAAAGCAATACACCTGATATTCCAATATGAATATTAAAGGTCACTTTTTTGGGCTAAACGGCCTGTGGGTTTGTTCCATCTTTTGTGGGTTAATCTGTTAACTGTCTCACGTGAAACATTGTAGGTTTACAGATGAGGGATCGGATCACCACCCCCATATTAAAGCATACAATTTAGGTCACATGCCATGTTAGTAGCCTGTCATAATCCTCCTCTTTCCGAGAATAAATTACATCATCAACTCACATGAACCTCGCTTTCATCTTTAAGCAATCACAGCCAACTATAGAGGAAAAAGAAAAAGAATCCAGAAAAGTACAAAGCTGGCCAAATCATATGCCAATGCAAAAAATGGAAAAGGAACCAAAGTGGGAGGACCAGGCTCAATCTTTTTTGGCCTAAATACATAGATGAAATGTTAAAGAGAACAAATCGTTAGAAGTAACAGCCATAGATATCACAGCATTAGAGAGAAGCTCAGTCCAAAAAAAGAAAAAGAAAAAGCAAAAAAATACGCAACATGGGTGGGGAGTAGAGGGGCAAATTGAAAAAGCATATTTTTGGACTCTCCTACATGATGTTACAATACCCGCTAAGGGTAATACTAGTTTCCTATTGACCTTTGGGGGCATCATCTCCAGTTGGTGGTGGTGGTAGGTCATCTTCATCATGGTAGATGTTTTCAGCCATCTGCCAGATTTGTAGTATATTATCCTCAGCAACACTAGCGACGACCCAATCTTCACATGGGTTCCACGAGAAGTCCGAAATTTTACTTGTATGGCCACCATGAATAAAGAGCAACTCTGGCGGTCCATCTTCTGCATCTTCTGGAGTTTGTTCTTCTTCGATCCTAAACCAAAATTAAAAAATAAATTTCAGGTTTACTGCTGCCTATAGATCTCGAGAGAAACATTATATATAAAACCGCTAGTGATTCTTGTGAATCATCCAAAAATCCCGTGTAACGCCATTAAAAATAAAAGCAAAGGCATTCAAGCCTAATGTTAAATGTATCACTGAGCAGAAATTGTTTTTTGACATAGCAAAATATCATGGTAAAAACTAGTGTTTCTGTAGTTCCGCATTAAGTACATGTTCAAATCATCGAGGCAATGATATCTATAATCTCTTGGCCCAACTTTAATACGACAAGTTTTTCACAAAGCAAAAAACAATAGAATGGCTACCAAATAATTCAGTGAATAAAATGTGAATATTTTGAAATTGAACTTTGAAATCCCAGATACTGAGACTTGGATCAGAAACTCAGATTCGGACCACATGATACTACAATTGTACACCTGGATTATCATGTGCACAAATCAACATGGAACTTCAAGTCCACACATGACAGTACTCAGTAGAGCATATGATGATAGTCATTTTCACATGCTAGGACAATTCCGTACAATATTGGCTCAAATACACAACAGGATGACCCTATTTCTGAGTTCTAAATCCATGTAGTTGAGTAAGGTGACACAGTTGCAACTTAATAAAGTGAAGTGCCATAATATTAATCAAGGTCTAAAAGATGCTTTTCCAAATAAATGAGATTGATTGAGAATGAACGAACAAAAGCAGACAATGAAATGGCATAGCTTTTATGCCCACTTTTTCATGAGGTGGTTTTCTACGGAGTTCTAGGGCTTGATGCAGAAGAGGGAGGGAATGGGGATGATAGATCCCAACTCTAGGTGAACTATAAGGGAGGTGTTAACGTATAGATACAACAACATACCCAGTATAATCCCACAAGTGGGGTCTGGGGAGGATAACGTATAGATAGAATCACAAAAATTCAAAACATCAAAGAGCTACAGAGAATCCCACTTCTACAGACCTGTGACTAAGAAAAGCACCCACTGGACATACAGAACATTCACTCTGATATTACAGTCTAGTAGGGATAGTTGGAAGATTAACCTGCTGAGATCCCAAACCATGAGTCTCCTACCGAGGCAACAAGAAGCTAAGATGGTCTCATTCTTCGGATTCCACCCAACCTGGAAAACTTCCTCCCTGTAGAAAAGTTACAACGGAAGTAATGATGACTAACTGTAAAATAAGATGTATGAGAGATAATCCACTTCAAACTTTCTATTATACTCCCTCCGTTTCAATTTATGTGAACCTATTTGACTGGGCACGGAGTGTAAGAAAAAAGAGAAGACTATTAAACTTGTGGTGTAAAATGAGAATATTTTGTGTGGCTATAAATCATTGCATAAAGGTAAATTGTTTCCAAAGATGGAGGGAGTACTATTTTACATGAATGATGTGAGAGCCAAAATTTTACTCAGAAGTATATGTAAGAAAGACATCTTACTTGTGACAGTCCAAAGTATGCAGTGCACTATGAATCTTGCGTAGATCAAATAATTTAACTGTCTTATCTGTAGACCCTGTTGCTACAACCCATTCGTTAAAGGGGTTGAAAGCTAAGCAGTTAACCTGATCAAAAGAGAAAGGAGGTCAACCACGCAGAATCATGTACTCAAACATGCTTGCTTACAGCTACTAAAGATCTACTTAACTGCATTAAGAAAGGTTTTTCATCTAATAGGCAATGTCCAGTAATGATCATGCTTCGCACATGAATAAGTAACCACAACACCATCAAAACGGGCCCATTTAAGAGTTATGTCTATCTAATGAAGCAGCATAGAGTGGTGGTGGTGGTTTTTTTTTTTTTTGTGTGTGTGTGTGTGTGTGTGTGTGGGGGGGGGGGGGGGGGGGGGGTTGTCCTTGAGCCATTTAAAGTCAAAATTCATAGGGAAGCAATCAAAACATATGCTAGTTCAAGGAATATCTTAACTACAGCATGCACCTAAAGTCAACACAAAAGAGTGGAAAAAAGCATATCATAGGGTTCATATCAGGGTGTTTTACGTGAGAACTAAATCAACTGATTCTGCAGTGTGCTAGGTCGGGAAGGAGATATAGAGCTAATGGAGCAACATGAAGATGCACCACATTGTATATATGAGACAAAAAGCAACCCAAACGTGAACGTCGAATTATATTTTTCACAGACAGCACTATCACTTGTTTGCACATTCCGGTATTGTAAATCTTATGAATAAAGAAGTCTGGGTAAAAATTGGAAAATACAAAATTCTAGTTTTAAGAAAAACTGTAATTATTTTGTAAGCACAAGATTCTCACATTCCGTGCAAGGAAATCAAAAGAATGCCAACTATGTTTATAAGAAGTATCCAGGTGGTTCCCCAACAGTCAAAAGGAAAGCACTGTCAACTGCACAAATATGGAAAAGTCCAGCTAAGAAGTCTAAGCGCACCTCGCTCTGATGTGCGACTACAGATTGTATAGGCTTGGTGACTGATGGAGTTCGCAGATCCCATACGTGCAGATACTGATCATCCCCAACAGAGCCAAATAAATACTCATGCCTCAAATGCCATGCTACATCCTCTACAACACCTTCATGAACCTATACATTTTAAATATTAGAATAAACGAAAGGTTGACAAAAGCATATTGGGAAACTAATCCAAGAGACAAGATTCTTGTCCAGGTTCTGTAGACAGAAACTTCAGGCAGCAAAGAGCAGATATGATGTGACTATAAATATCCTTTGAGGTAAAGTAAAAGTTAGGACACTATTGAAGTTTCAGTTTGACTTTTGTAACATGATATTAATAAGAAGGGCTACATAGTCTGTGAAGAGAACTCATGCAGTTCTGCTTCACTTGCTGTTCTTTTACTTCAAGGTGCCTGAGGATGTTTGCTAGGAGGGAAAGCATGCAAGTTCTCCTCCATATATCAATTATAGTAATTTGCATGAGATAAAAGTACAAGCAGTAAGCAGGTGCAGAAAATTGATAACAATATGCAGTGTAAAAGGCAGTAACCAGTGCAGACTCGTCAAAAATGCATAAGGCAAACCTTAAATATCTGCATAGCATCTAGAGCCTTATTTTTGGGAGTGGCATTAATGTCCCATAAACATATCTGAGCGTCATCTGAACCACTCAATAAATGACCCTGCTTAAACTGACTCCACGACAAACCGTAGCCCTCTGTACTGTGGCCTCTTAACCTCAAATCTGGATTACATGCACCATCTAGAGGAGGCTTAGATGGATGTTTACTGTAGTCAAAAACATAAACTTCAGCACTAACTGTCTTAGTAGCAATGATAAATGGGTTTTGGGGCATATATCGAGCCCGATTGACCTCTCCATCATGATTTATCTGCTGGATTATTTGTACCTGGAAGAGAAATATTTGTCAGTATATATAAGTCACTCAATGTTGAAAGAGTGTCACTAAGTTCACTCTGGTCTTGATGGGGAAATAATAGTACAGCAAGAAGATATGGAAATGGGGCCTCCAATGATAATTGGCACCGATAGACTGTTTTAAAAAACTTCTTTATGAGAATTAGATTTTACGGTTCCATGTCCTCTTCATAAATAGAAGGATTTATTATCAACTTTCCAATGAATCCACACGTCAATAATAACTTTTATAACAGGTAGCATCAATGTACACTAAAAGGATATTAGTCATAAATGGTATTCATAGAAGAAGCTTTTCGAAGTTCCTTAGCTGGCAATTCAGAACTTCATTAATTTTCTCCAGCAACATTGCTGTTTTCAATCATCTTCGTATTCAGTTGAGTGGAGCAACTTAACCAATAGTTTTATAACTCTAACCAAATCAGGAAGCACTGGCTATTTGTTACTACTCATTTCACCTAAGCTATCAGCAAGCCACTACTGAGTTGGGCTCCAAGCATCACTATTCATATAACAACCTCAAGCGTCCTTTCACGAAAGAGCATTCCAACTATATCAGGACTCAGAAAGAAGCAGAGGAATAATAAAAACTCAAACTACAACAATACAGAAAACTTCAATAAGAACTTGTCAGTCAAAGCGTTAACTCTGTCCAAAGGGACTGGCCTGTTAGGTGCCATGGTGAGTTGGTAATGTTGTGCTATTTATGCTAGTCCCTTTTTTCTCCTTCAGTAAATTTCTAATGAAAGTTTAATTGTACCTTAAGCTGAAATTCAGGAATTGAACTGACAACTTCCAATTCACAACTACCTAGTAAATAAGCTCAACAAAGGAGAAAACTTTAAGCCACGTGATATATAACATAACCCTAGAGCTAGCCAAATCCAAGAATTCTTAAACAAGCAGCCCTAGAAAAACTAAACTCTAGTAAAATCACATATATCCCAGACCTTCCCACTGAAATCAGCCAAAAATGTACTCCCTTTGTTTCAATTTGTTTGTCTTACTTTCCTTTTTAGTCCGTTTCAAAAAGAATGTCTATTTCCTTTTTGGCAACTCTTTAATTCCAACTTTCCACATGGCAAATTTAAGACCACAAGATTAAAGGGCATTTTGGTATATTTGATATATCTTTAATTTCAGACCACAAGATTCAAAGGTAATTCTTTTCTTTATTAAACTCCTGCGTCTACTAAAAACCATACAAACAAATTGAAACGAAGGGAGTACCACCAAAGCATCCAAAAACTTCCAGAGCTAGTCAAATTCAAGAGATTCTTTAAACAGGCAGCCCTGGAACAACTAAACACTAGCAAGAATCTTCACACTGAAATTAACCAAAACACATAACAACAAAGCATCAAAGAAATTCAAGAAACCCCACAAAAACAGTCAAACAAGGCATAAAAACACAAGACATTCAAACCTTTCCATTAGCACAACCAAAATTCAAGAGATTCTTTAAACAAGCAGCCCTAGAACAACTAAACTAGCGAAAATTCACATAAATCTCATAAACCAAAATATCAACAACAAAGCATCCAAAAACTTCAAGAACACCAAAAAAGGAAAACCCACTTAAACAGCCAAACAAGGCATAAAAAAAAAAAAGGAGACTTAAACCTTGCCATTGACATTTTGGTACAATCGACATATCTTTAATCTAACACCACAAGATTCAAAAATGTTCTTTGCTTCCTTAAACTATGCGTCAAGTCAAAACCAGACAAACAAAGGGAGTAACAACAAAGCATCCAAGAACTACAAAAAAAAAAAGGCAAACCCCACATAAACAGTCAAACAAGGCATAAAAACAAAACAAACTCAAACCTTTCCATTAGCACAACCAAATCCGCCAAATTCAGACCGATCATCATCATAATGTCGAGCATCATTCTCAGCATCTTCAAGAGGTAACTGAACCTGAGCAAGCATAAGATAGTTAGGCTCATTTTCCGACGTATGAGTCCCTAAAATCATTTTCTGAACCGAATAATCCTTTCCAGGTGGCTCTTCACGGTCAGGCAACCATTCTACAGTGAGTGAAGGCCATTCAAGAGCGTGGGTAATAACCAGATCGTAAAGAAAAGGTGTATTTTTCTTCCAAATCTTGTACTCTTCGTTTATAAGCCTTTCTTCAATTTCACCTCTCATCTCATCCTCGTCTTTACCCATTTTACCAACTGGGTTTGGATTTTTTTTTTTTTTTAATTCTTTTTCTCTTCAATTTGAGTGTGTGTAAACGATTGTGATTTTTACGAGGGTTTGTAGAGAATTGGAGGGAACTGGTATTTTTCAGTTTTCTTTTTTGTGGATATCTAAAAGGGTTTTATATTAGTACGAGCATAGGTGGGCTGTGACCCGAAGCACGGGATCTTTGCATAAATAGCCGCTTGATCACTGTTTATTTTTCTTCTAGTCGCTATACGCTTATTATACGTCTATTGTATATTTGACTGTTACTTTAGTTTCACTGGTATCCAGACTGCATATTTTCTAGATTGATTTAATTAATTCGTGAATATAATTCCAGAGTACAGTCAAAACGGGTCACTCCAACCCAAGTGTCATGGGCTAAGGAATTCATGTTTTTTGCGCGGAGTATCCTTCTTTTGGGATGGACCCCAACTTATGCCTCAAGGCACAAGTTAGATCTTAAAGCAATGTTTATAAAATGTCAATAAAATAATTTATTATTTTTTCTTTAAGATAAAGTTTGAAACCCAACTTATACCCTGCGAATTTCAACTTATGCCTTGCAAAAAAAATTAAAATTTTTGACTGAAACACGTGTTTGGACATGTTCATGATGGATGCGACTTTTATACCCGCTGATTAGGAATTTGCAGGATTGCCCATCGCTGGAGGTGGTCTTTAATTTTTACCCCTCAAAATGGTGGTCTTTAAAATTTGCATGGGCACAGGCAGAATTTTTGCCTATGCAAATTCTGCCTTAAGCCAGAATTTACATAGATTGCGATTTTTTTTTTTTAACTGAGCTGGGTTTCGAACTCACAACCTGAGGGTGTTAGGCGAAGGGCAATACTTAAAGACCACCCTAAATGAAGGGCAATCCGCGCAAAAAAAAAAAAAAATTAACGTTAAACGAGTAAAGTGTTGTGTATGATACTAAGACTTATTCGGTAAACACAATTCCTAGTTTTTACTTCTTTTTCACAATCTTATTTTAAATTGAAATCAAATCGCAATTACGAATGCAACTTCTATACTGGGTGATCATGATTTAACGATTATAAGTAAAGTATTGTGTAAGATACTAAGACTTATTTGGTAATCACTATTACCAGTTTTTACTTCTTCTTTTTCACAAATTCCTACTAAATTTTTAATTTAAATTAAATAGCCCTTTGGGCAATGGACCAGCCTCGGCCCAGTCTCAAGGATTAGCGAGCTGACTTGGACTGTGCTTGTAATTAAGCCTCTGTTTTAAATGGACTTAATAAATCTTAGCTCAACTCTACCTCAATAACGAGCTGGGTTGGCCTGACCTCAAAGATCAAGCCCGTTTTGACGTCTGTAGACCCGACCAATTTAGTTTTGCTTTGGCTAATTAGACTCGTATAATATTTTTTGGTCGATTAATTTGAGCATAATCCAAGTTAGTTCAACCAAAAAGTTTGGACAACTTGAGCTGCCTAGGTGACCAAAATTAACACATAATATTTGTCAAAAATAAAAATAAAAAAATGGTTTGTTAAACATTCATGATAGATAAAGTTGTTTGTGTTTTACTTGGTGCTCATGTAATTTACAAAAGCACACACAAACTAAAAAATTATTTTGATTGGCATGTTAAGTTATGATTCATTATTCAGCCCGAATTGATCCGTTAGATTCATCCAAAAATATTGGACAGGTTATACACAATTCAACCCTTTTAACTTCCCAAATTTGGCCTGATCAATCAATTTTAAATAATAATTATATGATATAGCTGTTTTTTGGCTTGTATTTAAACTCACTTTACATCAAATCAATAGACAAGTGACACATACATAAACCTTTAGTATTGAATCATAATTAACTAGTAAAGTAGCCCGCGCTTCGCGCGGTGCGATCGAGACGTTAGTATATAAAGGATGTTGTTGAAAACTAAGTGTATAATTAATACTGTTGTAAATTTACTTGAGATAGAATAGATTAAATTTTTTATATATATGAATACAGTAATTAATTTTATATGTTTGACTAAATAAAGTTTATAATATTTTTTTAGTAATAGACTTAGATGAAGTGGTTTTCCATTAGCAGATTTTTTGAAATAGATAAATGAAGAAGTATACATTTAAATGAACATTTTAATAATTTGGTTACTTAAAAAGTATTTTAGACTTCAGATCTAAATAGATCGAATTTTAACATTTTAATGTACTTTTTTAAAAGTTATCTTTCCTTTTAATCTTGTGTTTATTTAAAAAGTATTTTAGACATCGGGTCTAACATTTCTACAACTTCACCTTTGTCTTCCTTCTTGTTGATCAACTAATTATATTCCCACCTTTGTATATACAGAACATAATTTATCAAAAAAAAACACTGGAAACCGAATATCTTAAAGATAAAATTTCTCAAAGAACATAGGAAATCGAATATCTTAGAGATAAAATTGCTCTTCAATGTTCCTTTTGTATATAAAACTGCGACTTTACATAAAGAGGAAAAAGAATACAACATAATATGGAATTCTAATTGTAACTTGTTTGAAATTATAACATTACATCAAGGACCTTAAGAATTATCTTGCCTCTTCCGTCTTTAAGCAATATCTTCATCCTTGGAAACTCAAGGTGGTCTTGGTCTTCAATAGTAAAAATTTGATATGGGAATTTTCATTTCATCTATCTAGAAGGCCTTTGACTACTCTTGGAAAAGAATGGATAAAGTTTATATTTATACGATAGATTAGTAATTGAAAATATTGTATCATTATGTTAATATTAAATGCATTAAAAACTGGCAAGAACAGATAAAGTTTAAGTAAACGAAAAGAAGAGAATACCAATGGTTTAATATAAGGATCGGAAAAGAATGTCCAGTCGAATAGAACTTGTCATGGCACAATAATGCGTGCATCGATCCCTGCACAAAAGCTTAACTTGAATATTACTTGATTGGCAGCACATTTTTTTTTTTGGTAGTGAAAATGAGCACGGGAAGTTCATAACTCTTTTTAATGTATTGAAGCTCTCGACCGATCGATATTTGTGATTGCGAACCATTTCATCACGTAGAGGGACGAGTTGTTTAATTTACTATATACTCATCTAGATGATGCTCTAGCAAAGTTGTAAGGCAGGAATATATGAGTAGACTCTTTTCTGGTTCCTGAATCTTCAGGGCAAGGACATTTTCTTGAAACTATCATGATATAAATAACAGTTGGGTCTTCACCGTGGATTTTGCGATTACCTTCTGTGAAGAAACTCTTCATTCCTTTACCCAGTTCTAATTTCGCTTGGCTTCCTTTCTCCTGGGATTCTCCCTCAAAAACCATGATCTTGGATATGCTGTCAAATAAGTGAGAACATACAGAAAGTACAATTAAACAAAATATGTACAAGGGAAGGACTGAAATTTAGATATTAAAAACGATTATAAAATCTAACCAGTTAGATGTAACCAGCCCGGACACGAACTCTAACTCTGTCATAGTGATTTCACTGTTGGCCTACCGCTGTGAATCAATACGGTACCTTTTCGTGAACTGGGTTGTGTTGACAGGGACTCATAAAGGAATTGTCTCTTGCAATTTTAGCAATATGGTCGGAGAAGAAGACCATATTCACAGAGAGGAGTTTTTTGACACGCAATAAAGATGACTTTTGGAGAAGTAAGGGACCGGGTTGCTCAAGCCTCTTGCACAAACTGAAAGGGTACAATTAACCATTGTTGTTCCAGAACAATGTTCAGTTAGAAACTTAGGGAATTTTACAATAAAGTAAACGCTGTATTATAATGTTTTTAACGGAACGATGCATTGCCTCTATTTCCTGAAACGATGCGTGTCCTATGGCTTTGTTGCTCCCAAACGCACACGCAAGTATACGTGGTCGTACAAGTAATATAGACTGTTAAGTCCAGATATCGATCCCTCAGAGACTTAGATTCTACTGTTAAACTAATTCAAATCCAGTTGAAACTATTCAAGAAAGTGAAAATCAAGACTGTTTGTGGTACTAAACTAAAATTGAAAAGTAAACAATTTGCGATGGGTGTTTTTATGACTGGGACTACGTCGACAAAGATTGTAAGAAATTTCAGATGAGAGAAAGATCTAGGGTTATGGCTTTCGACAATCCAGTTGATCTTCAGACAATTCCACCTATTTTCTTTCCTGGGTTACTAGTTAACGGGTTAATTATGCTTTATGATATTCTCTCGAACTACTCACAAGCCTGTAGATGTTACCTTAATGCCTATATCTCTATGGTCATCAGATGTAACAAGAACGCATTTATTTTACCGTATTCAACTAAGTAGGGCTAAAGGGTATATCTCTATCCTCATTAGCTAAACGATTAAATCGAACAAAATCTATTTATTCTTATTACGTACGTGAATTCCCTTTCTCAAGTTCAACCCACGCACCACATATAGTGTCTAACTATTGGCCAGATAATCAAACAATTGAAATCAAGAATAAATAAGCAACCCACAATATGGAAAGTCAATAGATAATAATTGTCATCACATCAACTTTCAAGTCTTTCGCCACTAGGGGTGGGCATGGTACGGTATTTGAAACTTCGGTTCGGTAACTTCGGTATTCGGTTTTTAAAAATACGATACCATTACCATACCAAATTAATTCGGTACGGTTCGGTATTTTTAAGTTCGGTTTCGGTATTTCACGGTACGGTAATTCGGTAACGATAGTTTATTTGACTTCGACTTACGTATATACTCATGTAATAAAGGATTATGACTTCAAGATTTCTCAATTATATTAAACTAACACCATACACAAATAGACGTATTTAAAAGAAAGTACAAGCAACATTTGAATCACGATAGAGTAGTCAAAGTTTCAAAGTCTAAACAACATTAGCCAAAATTAAGCATAATCTTCGGTCCTAAACAATTTTACACCAAAAATTTCATTCAGCAGCAGAGAGAATAGGCCATTTCCACCATTTCAAGTCTTAATGTATTGGAAAAATAGCAGAGACAAATTAAAGGCTGCTTTTAGGCCTCAGCATATGTGAAAGACTAAAAGCATGAAAATATTGGATAAAAAGTTAGCTTTGATGGTACAATTTTCTATTAGATACAAATTGGCATTAAATGAGATGTGATGTAATTTTTTATACGAAAACTAGTCTATATATTTAGCAGTAGTAAATATAATATATATGGATTGTATATATGTAGTATAAACTTCGGTATGGTATACGGTATTTCGGTATCCATTTTATAAATACCAAATACCATACCGAATACCAAAGAAAATTTAAATTCATACCAAATACCATACCAAATATCATAATACTAAAACCGCGGTATTAAAAACTTCGGTATCGGTATGGTATTCGGTATATACCATACCGTGCCCACCCCTATTCGCCACAACCCTAGAACTAGGAGATTTAGCTACTCATGATTCGATCATAGACAAAAGAAGCCATGAATAAACTAGGGTTGAAAAAGATGAAAAATAAAATAACCTAGAGAGATAAAAAGGAGAACGGTGGCTTACAAATCCTTGAATAATCCCAGAATACCGTTCTCAGCTATAAAAACGTCTATATATAGGCTAGGGTAAAAATAATAAATAAGGGATCCAAATCCTAGTCTAATCGGGAAAACATCCGCAGAGTCCCGCTTTCCTTCCGCATCGCGGAAGGATCGCGCAATGATCTGCAGCTTCTCGCCTTCTTCACGCGATGCGGGTCGATCGCGCACCCTGATGACTGAGTTTGGTTGTTCCGCTTTCTTCACGCGATGCGGGTCGATGGCCTGAATTTCTGGAGCTTCTCGCGATCCTTCCACGATGCGGAAGGAAAGCGAGGATCTGCAGTCGATTAACTCTCCTTTTCAGTTCGTCGTTTTCGTTCGTCGACTCTTCACCTCAGCTTATCGACATATGCTACGAATTCCAATCACTTCAAGCACATTTCCCATCATTTGTCGTCATCGTACCTATACACATAAAATATAATGACATAAGTTCAAATACGACGGTTACTTCATGAATTAAGCGATAAAAGTCATAAGAAGAAGTTGTAATACGACACAAAACATGATATTTGTGCCAAATATCAGGCTTCTCCATAAGATATTTTGATTTGTATTTTACAAAGGGAAAAAAGGGGGGGAAAAAAAAGGAGGAAAAAGATAAATAGTTTTTTTGGCTCTAGAGAATGCCACGTCACTTGACTTATGTCCCGCAATTATATATATATATATATATATATATATATATTAACATGAATTATCACCTTATTAAGTTATTTCATTATAATAAATTCACAACATTTTGTATAAACGTTAAGCACATTTGTTTTTTGTTTTTTTTTTAAATTAAAGCTTGTCTATCGTTGCTCATTGAGCATGGACTTGCATATATTTATAAGAACGCATTACAAAAGAGGGAATTCCAAAGCCTGCGAAATTTGGAACAGGCTCCAACATATTCATGTGAGTAGGTTACCAATTAAGCTCACAAAAATAAGTCCCAAAGAGAAGGTGTTAGCATATACACACTCCTCAAGAGCAGCTATACAATATTTAGGGGACATCAAAAAGATTAAGTTTTTTGCAACTCAGTCCATAATTAGCCAAAGAATCAGCAACTCTATTTGCCTCACGAAAACAGTGTTGTGTCTTAAAATCTTCAAGAAATTCCATATTTGATCTAATATCCACAATCACTGGTTGTAATCTCCGAGAAACAGAGGCAATGATTTGGATCCGTTTACTAAGCATAAGAGAGTTAGTCTCAATCTCAATTATGTTGAAATTATTATCCCTACACCATTTGAGGCTGGTGTTTAGTACAAGAGCTTCAGAAAGATTATTAGAGATAAACCCCAAATTAATGGAGAAAGCACCAACAAATTTTTCTTGACAATTTTTTATCACACCACCACTACCACTGAGACCTGTATTCCCTTTAGAGCAATCATTCGTATTCAATGTAATCCAATCAGTTCTAGGAGGTTGCCACTTTATTGCGATGACTTCAAAGTCAGGCCTGACTTTGTCCAGTAAATCATAAAAATGGAACCATCTCATGAATGGAGGTATTTTGAGGGACTGTTTGTGAGCCAGAAGGGTTAGTTGTTGATTGATTTGTAAAATGATGCCATTGGAAGACATCCTAGTATTCTCAAATCTACTCTTACACCTTGCTTTCCATATTTGCCATATAATAATGCCAGGAGCAGCTTGAAGGACTAATTTCTAGATAGAATTAAAAGCCTTTGTCATCCACCACATCAGAACAACTCTCTAAGTTCCTCTTGTCCAGATCTTATACCCATCATCCGGTTGAAATGCTTCCACACTGTTCTACTGATTTTTTCCTTTGCAAAATAGGTGTTCTTCATCTTCAATATCAGGCACAACACAACAATCATATTTAGAGGTAAATATTTACAATATTTAAATGGTATTCATATTAAACGTCATATTTCATTGAATACAATGGTGTAATCTTGAAATACACGTCAAAGTTACTTATGATCGTATGTGAGAACATAGTTAATGAATCGGATGTTTCAGGAAACTTTTTGAAAGGTGTTCGGGTCATTGGTTTGTGAAATCATCTTTTATTTAAAACTTCATATTCAAGGGTCTAAAATTTAGCACTAATAGTTCAAACTTAAAACTACCGATATGAAGTTTAGTTGGACGACATCAATGAAGTAGTATGACAACAATATTGTTGGTGATAATACAATCAAATTACAATTACAATTGAAAAATAAAATGAAGAAATAAAATATCTTCGGCTGAGGCGCGGATATCTCGCTCTCTTTAAGGAGATTCAAGCCCACTGCAGCAAATCTACCGGTCCAGCAATAATCTTTCTGACTTGTCCCCTCCAGGATACAACAGCCCGATCACGTCGTACAACTCAACAAACTCTGGACAAGATGTTGAGTCCAAAGCTCCACCAAAAAGAAGAACACCTTCCTTCAACTAATAAACTCTCTTTATTTTCCTCACTTTTCAAGAACTCTCCAAAGTATATACTTTTCTCTACATCGCACAAGTTAAGGATGACTAACTATTTATAGCTAGAAAAATCATCCTTGAATTAATTTGATATGAATAGGTAGTAAAAGAGGTAGATAAATGGAAAAATTATTATTTAGAGGTTACAAGAAGAATGTACATGAATATTGAGTTAATGGAGAATAATGACTAGAAGGTTACAAAGGAAATAAAGTGACTATTACTAGTCATCAACGTGTAGGAGTAATGATCAGTGGTTATGAAATTTCAAAGGAACTTATGTCCACATTCATCCATTTACTCAAATGAGTAACTAGAGAAATAATGCTTCTAACGTGGAAGGTCAATGCATCATAGTGGACAAGGAAGCAAATGACCCACTTTAATAATATTAAAATGCTCTAAATGTCCTTCAAAGAATGATCAGTGAAGCATAGTGGAAATGTCCTTCAAAGAATGGTCAAGGAAGCAAATGACACAATAGTGGACAAGGAAGCAAATGACACACTTTAATAATATTAAAATGCTCTAAATGTCCTTCAATCCCCCACTCATTTTAATATTAATATAAGAGAGTTTACCAGCTGAAGGTAGATTATTATGCGTAATGAAGGTGTGCTCTGCATTGAACCTCCACTTAGTAAAACAATAATCTTTACTCCAGAGTCGTAGTAGTCTCAGACGTGAACTATGACTGCTTAAGGGAAATAAAGAATTATTGTTCACACATAATAATCAAGGTGTTGACATGAGCTTTAACAGCCAGCACATTACGGCCTTGTGCTATCCCGATTTTCATGAGTGCTTTTGAGAACGAGCCCAATTCTCATAGGAAGCGGCCTACTTCCACACTCACATAGGTGAAATCTGTCAAGGATGCTTCTGTAATTTAACACCCCACTCATACGAGCTACATAATTTCATTAAGAGTTTATATACTAAACCTCCACACTCTGTTACAGAATAATGCACTTACACCACAGGGAGAGAATAAATAAAATAGTGCATTTTTCTCAACAAGTCATCATATGATTCGTTTTTTCCATTGAACCTGGTTATAGGATCTCTAGTCCCCAGGTTGGATTTCCTCATATACGACTCATGAATTTATGGGCTTCAATCTCATCCCCCTCGATGTGCTCCAGACCTTTTCTCTTGCCAAGGCCTTGGTTAGTGGATCTGCAAGATTATCACAAGATTTAACATAATCAACGTTAATGGTACCACTTGTCAAATATGATCTCACAGTACTGTGTTTTCTCCTTATAGGTCTGGATTTATCGTTATAATAACGGTTTTGAACTCTACCAATTGCAGCGGTGCTATCACAATGAATTAAAATAGGAGGAATTGATTTTTCAAAATAATGAATTTGAAATAATAAATCTCTTAACCAATTCGCTTCTTCACTAGTTGAAGCTAAAGCAATTAGTTCAGCCTCCATGGTAGAGTTAGCAATAATAGTTTGCTTTTTTTATTTCCAACAAATAGCACCACCTGCAACGTAAAAATATAACCAGTGGTAGAACAGGAATCACCAAATAAAGTGTTCCAATCTGCATCAGAAAAGCCTTCAAGTACAGCAGGATATTTTTTATAAAACAAGCCATAGGTTCTTGTACCAACTAAATATTTCATAACTCTCGTTATGGCATGCCAATGTTCACTACCTGGCTTGCTTGTAAACCTGCTAAGTACTCCAACTACATACGCAATATCAGGCCTAGTGCAATCAGTCACATATCTCAAACTTCCAATTAAGCTAGCATATTCCTTTTGATTTATCACATCATTTTCACTTTGAACAGGAAACAAGTGAACACTTGAATCAAAAGGAGTTACAACATGCTTGCAATCAAGAAATTTATATTTTTTCAAAATTTTCTCAACATAATGTGACTGGTCAAGGAATATTCCATCACATGTTTTAGTAATTTTTATTCCAAGAATTAAATTTGCCTCACCAAGATCTTTCATGTCAAAATGGCTTCTAAGAATATTTTTAGTTTCACCAATACCATTCATGTTAGAGCCAAAGATCAATAAATCATCAACATAGAGGCAAACAATAACATGTGAATTATTCCAAGACTTATGATAGATGCACTTATCACATTCGTTTGTTTTAAAACCATTTTCAATCATGCAGGAATCAAATTTCTCATGCCATTTCTTTGGTGCCTATTTCAAGCCACATAGGGATTTAGTAAGTTTACACACTTTGCTTTCTTGGCCTGCTTCAACAAAACCTTCGGGTTGTTCCATATAAATTTCCTCATTTAGGTCCCCATTTAAAAAAACAGTTTTTACATTCATTTGGTGAATATGCAAATCAAAAATTGCAGCAATAGCAATTAAAAGCCTTATGGATGTAATTCTAGTTACCGGAGAAAAAGTATCAAAAAATTCTAGGCCTTCTAGTTGTTTAAAACCTTTAGCAACTAGTCTAGCCTTATATTTATCAACAGAGCCATCCGGTTTTAACTTTTTTCTAAGGACCCATTTACACCCAATTGTTTTACAACCCGGTGGTAAATCAACTAACTTCCAAGTTTTATTGGAAATAAGTGATTTCATTTCATCATTTACAGTCTCTTTCCAAAAAATAGCATCATGTGAAGATAAAGCTTCTTGTAAATTGAGAGGGTCATCTCCAACATTAAAAACATAAAAATCATGACCAAAATCTTTTTCTACTCTAGCTCTTTTACTTCTTCTTAACTCAAAATCATCACTTTCTTTATTTTTCAAAACAGAAGTAGAAGAACTAGGTAGTGATAAAATATTTTCATTAGTCTTATGACCCCCACTATTTTTAGAACCAAATGGAAACTTATCTTCATGAAAAATAGCATCACCTGATTCTATTATTATATTATCTTCAAGACTAAAAAATCTATAGGTTGTACTATTTGAAGCATAACCAAGAAAAACACAAGTAGTAACTTTTTTACCCAATTTACTTATTTTGGGATCCATTAGCCTTACATAAGCTAGACAACCCCAAACTCTTAGATATCCCAAATTTGACTTGTGACTTTTCCACAATTCAAATGACGTTAATTTTGTCTTTTTATGAGGCACGCGATTCAACACATAACAAGCAGTTAAAATAGCTTCACCCCTAAAATTTAGAGGTGCACTAGACTCAATAAGCATGACATTTGTTAACTCAACCAAAGTTCTATTTTTTCTCTCCGCTACACCATTAGACGCAGGAGAATAAGGTGGAGTAGTTTCATGAATTATTCCCAATGATCTAACAAAAGAATTAAACTCATTAGACTCATATTTACGGCCTCTATCACTTCTAATTCTTTTTATTTTTCTACCAAACTGATTTTCAACTTCACGGAGATAAATTTTAAAATTTTCAAAAGCATCACTTTTATTTTTCATCAAGAAAACATATGTATACTTAGAAAAATCATCAATAAAAGTAATAAAATATCTATTTCCTCCACGAGTTAAAATTCCTTCAAGTTCACAAATATCAGTATGAATTAACTCTAATAATGCAGTTTTTCTTTCAACTTGAAAATGAGGCCTTTTTGTGATTTTGGCTTTACTACAAGCTTCACATTTTTCAAAATCCTTTTTAATCATTGGGATTAATCCTAAACTACTCATGATTCCCACATAACGATTATTAATATGACACAAACGAGTATGCCAAAAATTAGTGGAAGAAAGCATGTAAACAGAATTAGTAATTTTATTCATCTCAACATTCAACTTAAACATCCCATCACAAGCATACCCCTTCCCCACAAAAATACTTTTTTTCACTATTACATATTGATCAGACTCAATAATTGGTTTGAAGCCTGCTTTATTAAGAAGAAAACTAGACATCAAATTTTTTCTCATGGAAGAAGTATAAAGTACATCTTTTAAAGTTAACACCCTTCCTGAGGTAAAGCTCAACTCGACATCTCCCTTTCCAAGCACTTGAGTAGTGTGAGAATCACCAAGCATGATGGTTTTGGGCTCCTCAAATGGAGTATACACTTTGAACCAATCTTTGTCATAGCAGACATGACGGTTTGCACCAGAATCAGCCCACCATCCATCAACATTTTCAACCATATGTATGTCTGTTATCACCGCCACAAGTGGCTCTTCGGTAACGTTCGCCTGAAGTGTAGGACCACGTTTCCGAAACTTGCAAAATCGAGCAATATGCCCACTCTTGCCACAGACAAAGCATGGTCCTCCATTTTGTGCTTGTTGATTTTGTGCTTGGTTGTTACCACCATTATTTTTCTTGGGAGGTCTACCGTTATTTTTCTTGAATATTTTCTTCTTAGGCTTCATTGGGGTATTTTTGTTAGCATTAGGAGCAATATTATTTTAATTAACCAAATTTACCTTATTTGTGATGGGTTGTAAGCTGCTCTCTTCCGTTTGCAAAAGTGCATCTTGGCCCCTTGCCTCTTCCTCCATGCGGATTCGCATAATCAACTTCTCAAGAGAGGTTTCCTTTTGTTTGTGGTGCATAGTTTTTTGAAATTCCTTCCATGAAGGTGGAAGTTTATCTATTATGCCACAAACAACAAGGTTATCTCCAATTTTGATCTCCTCGAACCTAAGCTCTCCAACAATCATTATAAAGTCTTGAGCTTGATCTACCACTGATTTGTTGTCCACTATCTGAAAACGAAAAAATCTACTAACAGCATATTTTTTCGCTCCAGCCTCCTCGGTATCATATTTACTTTGCAACGCTTTCCAAATTTTCTTTGCAGTAGAGTAAGTTCTATCATAATAATCATAAAAATTATCTGATAGACAATTAAGTAAATAATACCGACACTTGTATGAGTCTTCATCGTACTTTTCAGTTTTTTCTTGAAGAGAAATAAGTTCTTCATCATTCATGGAAGAGTTGTCTACTTTCTTTGGATTCTTCTCAGTTAACACATACGAAACATTGAGAAGACTTAAGTAGAAAAGTATTTTACCCTTCCATCTCTTAAAATGAGTACCGTTGAACCGAAATGGCTTGTTAAGATCTCCTACTTTGACATCCGCCGATTTTTCAATTGTAGCCATATGAATCTCCTTAAAATTGTTGGTGATAATACAATGAAATTACAATTACAATTGAAAAATAAAATGAAGAAATAAAAATATCTTCGGCTGAGGCGCGGATATCTCGCTCTCTTTAAGGAGATTCAAGCCCACTGCAGCAAATCTACCGGTCCAGCAGTAATCTTTCTGACTTGTCCCCTCCAGGATACAACAGCCCGATCACGTCGTACAACTCAACAAACTCTGGACAAGATGTTGAGTCCAAAGCTCCACCAAAAAGAAGAACACCTTCCTTCAACTAATAATCTCTCTTTATTTTCCTCACTTTTCAAGAACTCTCCAAAGTATATATTTTTCTCTACACCCCACAAGTTAAGGATGACTAACTATTTATAGCTAGGAAAATCATCCTTGAATTGATTTGATATGAATAGGATAGTAAAGGAGGTAGACAAATGGAAAAACTATTATTTAGAGGTTACAAGAAGAATGTGCATGAATATTGAGTTAATGGAGAATAATGACTAGAAGGTTACAAAGGAAATAAAGTGACTATTACTAGCCATCAACGTGTAGGAGTAATGATCAGTGGTTATGAAATTTCAAAGGAACTTATGTCCACATTCATCCATTTACTCAAATGAGTAACTAGAGAAATAATGCTTCTAACGTGGAAGGTCAATGCAGCATAGTGGACAAGGAAGTAAATGACCACTTTAATAATATTAAAATGCTCTAAATGTCCTTCAAAGAATGGTCAATGGAGCATAGTGGACAAGGAAGCAAATGACACACTTTAATAATATTAAAATGCTCTAAATGTCCTTCAAAGAATGGTCAATGCAGCATAGTGGACAAGGAAGCAAATGACACACTTTAATAATATTAAAATGCTCTAAATGTCCTTCATATGTGATGCATATGTTTTAACTAGATGACATCAATTTAAAGGCCTGATTGTGGAATGAGAACCACAAAATCAAATGAGAATAGATGCTTCTTCATAATTCTACTTGATTGCTCCTTATGCCAACACGGGAAAGAAATAAAATGCATAAATCAAGCAACTATGATTGCTAGGAAGTGAGCAATCATGAAGTAGCTCGTATTTAAAAACCTTTATTAAAAGCCTGTTAGGTTGTGTTGTAATTGTTAGTAAAAAGAGTACAATATTGATTCAAACCAGAAAGTTAAAACAGTAAACAAATTATCACAAAACCGTGTCGCGGGCCACTGCCTTGAAAGCGATTTCGGCCCGACAGGGATGCAAATTGTTGCAGCCGCTCACTCCCCAAGGTTCCACAGTCACTTCCAAACACGTGCACTTATGTTGCTATATTTGTGATGACTAGGGGTATATGAGGAGATTGAAGAATTTTTTATCATTTCGCTAAAGGTTTGAAAGTGTCGCACACGAAGGCGCAAAATTGGTGTTCAGCACAGTAGTTGCCACGGGCTTGGTGGCGTAGTGGTGGCGTGAGGAAGATGCTGCTGTTGTTCTTTTGCGCCGCCTCTTACACAGTGAATTTGGTTTAAGATACGATTAAAGTACTAAGAAATATACCTCGGGTGCAAAATGAAAAAGAAAATTATACTTTTTTTTATAGGATAACATTTTAAATTTGCATGTAGACTTCTTAAGGAACCAAGGGAATTTTCAAAATAATTTTTTGAATAGATCAAAAAAAGTTTAAGGTAAATCTCTGTAAAAATTATCTCGTAATCTATTAAAAAGGGAAACTAAACATATCATAACAATATAAAAATCTTTACACCATCGCATATAATTTAAATTCATGAAAAAAGGGGGGAAAATAGCAGTATATATCATAATTTAAATTTAAGAAGTTTCACGCGATAATTGAACATTTAGAAGGGCATATAGTGACAATGGAGAAGTTGTTGGAGGAGAAAGATATACGCTTTGAGACTAAGGTTGTAGAGAAGGAGATGATTTGTGCAGGGAGAAGGAGTTGAAAAAGAGGGTGGAGGAGCAAGGGATTAATTCAAGGGAAGTTGAACGAATTGGAAAGGGATATTGAGAACCAAAGGAATGGATGGGAGGAGAAGGCGTGGGACCTCGACTCTGCAGCTAGGAATGAATTCAAGAAGCTGGAAGAGCTAATGCTCGAGTGCAACCAATCTTTAAGGAGGTAGTCATACTATTTCCTGTTGTTTATTGTTGTTAGTAAGAGCAGTAACTTAATTTCCAATTGACATTATGAGATTAAAGTTTCCAGTAATCTAAGGTTTGTCGTTACTTGTTCCTTGGGGGTGGATTTATTGTATTTCTATGATAGTTTAGTTGGACCAATAGTGATAGCAGCTGTTATAGCATGTTAGCACTCAGACTGTATCTATATTGGATTCTCAGCAGATAAGCTAGTTGACTTAAAAATGGGCGTGCAGTTTAATTATAGTTTTCTATGTAGACTATTTTTTGATTGTGCTTCTTAGAGTTTTAACCTTAAGATAAACTTTATTGATGAGCAGGAATTAGTGATGGATTTTTCTGTTGTTGTTGTTGTTGTTGTTGTTGTTTCTTTTTCCTTTTTATTTTTTGGGTGAAGCTTCATCCTGATGAGCTTACTTCTCATCGGCCATTATCTTATTATCTAGAGAAATTGAGAACTTTGTTCTCTTGTATAGCCACCTAAATTTGTTAGATTAGTGGAGGTAGTACCTTTCATTTTCTCCCAGGTTGAACAGATTTGGATTGTGGAACGTATAGGTGCATCATCTGTTCTATTCAACCACATTGCTTTCTTGACTTCACCAGTTGCAACCGGTATACCAACTACCACTTCGGAGATAAATGACTAAATGAGAGTGTCTATGCACTATCTATTCGTTTTTGAAGAATATCTGTGCAAACATATATTTCTTATTGCTGCTTGAAAATTCGTTTCTTTTTTTATCTTCCCAAGTTATACTTTGTTTCATTTTTAATGATACAGGCTAGTGCTCTTGGAGTTTGATAGTAAAACATTTCAATTGATTAATATTGAATTGTATGAATAAGAGTTTGACATGTGAAACTTACAGTTTTTCACTGAAAAAAGAAAGAGTTTGAAATGTGAAAGCAGACAAATTGCAAAATAGGGAGTCAATTTGAACTTATAAAGTAGTATTGATTTATCAGATTGAACTGTTGAAGGGAAAAAAGTTAGGACTGTATGTTATAGATCATAATTTGGGAGGGGCAAGATATTGAAGCTAGGCCTAGGTCAATCAAAATTGGATCGAGCAAGTATCTTTGCGCGTGTGTGCTTTTTTTCTGGCTTGAAGTGAATTCTCCTCCTACTTGTTTCACATCTCTTTCCTTTTCTTATGACTCTGACAACTGATTATCTCATTTGAAATTTCAGGTTAAAACTGGGAAATGAATTTCAGTATAAATTGAATGCGCAAGGATCCTTACCAGAGAAGGTCTTAGGTATAGATTACAAAGCAACATTGAAGCCCATGCTTGCGTCCTTTGAGGATGAAATGAAGAAGAATTCCACGTTAAAACTGGAGGAGTTGAGATCTCTCCAGCAACAGACAGCTGAGAAGGTTTCCAAAGTAGAGTCAAAGAAAAAACATATAGCTGCTCTTTCAGGCTCACATTGATAATGTAAGTGTAGCTAGCATCCTATCGCCTTATAGCCGCCGCCCCCCCCCCCCCCCCCCCCACACACACAGTTCCCATATAATTTAATCTTGTGGGATACTCCCTCCTATTCAAAGAGTATCTACTTAGTCATTTACGCACCCTTAAGAAAATACTAACTACTAGGCTAAAATAGGTAATTTGACTAAAATGCTCCTAATTAGTAAGTATTGGGATTTGGCCACTTAACACATAATAAGGGCAAATCTGGAAAATTAAGGTTAATTCTTTCTTGATTTGGTAAGTAGACACTCTTTTTAAACCAAAAATTAAAGGCTAAGCGGACACTCTTTTTGAACCGGAGGGAGTAACTTATTGATATTGAATCTGATGATATAAGGTAAGTGAATTCTATCTGCATACCTGTATTATTCCGAATATTGAAAACGCATAAAAGAATGTGTCGGGTAAGGACTAAGGATTGATAGTTGTAGAACTGTTTATAATTGAAATTCTAGTACGCATCGACTTATCGTGCCTCATCAGCTGAGTTTTGAATTTCTTTTTCTTTCTTTAGCGTATTAGATTGTTGATCAGTTTTACCATGCAATTTTGGTGTTTCTTTTTCCACTTGCGTGCATGTGTGTCTTTGCACAGCTGAGAAATTTTGGCCTTCCAGTGGCTGTATTTGAAAATTAAATAAGGTACTATTACCCTTATTGGCAAATTTTGACCAGTGTCTTTGAGGCCTACCTTGCTTTGGTTTATAAGTCCTTTCACATGATCTTATCAGGTTGAGACACCAATGGAATTTGTTTTCAAATAAACACAAGGCTATAGATTTAGTAGGTTTCTGTAATCGTTAAGAGTCATGGCAGTTAACAGCCTTGAAGCCTAACGTGACTATTTGCAAAACCTTTTTGTGATTGATGTCAGTTGGAAGCTCAGTTGGACTTGGTAAAGAAGGAAAGACAGGACTTCACATCTAGTTGTGCAACAGAAGCCAGAAGGATAGTTGAGGAAGTTGAAACAGAGACTCGGAAGTTGGATCAGGTTGAAAGAGAGGCTGCAGATTTTCTGAAGGTAATGCTTTGCAATTTAGACAAGATTTATATTGTAATGCGTGACTTCTATATGTCCTACAACGAATGTCAATTTGTGGGGTTTTCTTGTCTTAGATGTATAATCTTGATTCTCATCGGCTTGTCTTTACTTTGAAAGGCATCAAAGGCCAAACTGCAGGAAACAATAGCACAGACTGAAGTTGCAAATGTGTGCTCGTGAACTCTTTGCCGTTGTTGATTCACGTTCAAAATATAAAAGAGTATATCTCATAAAAAATTGCCATGATGAAGAATGCTCTCGGAGAAACTGCAGGAGCTATAGCGGATATGCATAAAGCTGATTTGCCTGGCTCTGATGCAAGCCGTTGTTATCAAACCTATAACAATTGTGGTACTCATATTTATCATATGTTTGTTAGCTGTTACTAGATGTACAGCTCATTTGAAAAAGAAAGGAATACCTTAGGATTCTTTGTGCACATAGCTTTCTCATCTACTGACGAAAATTTATGTATTCTCTGGCTGCCTGTTGTTTTATGTGGCCTCAATATGACATATGTAAGAAAATCTTTGTTCAAATTCAAAATTGAATATTTTAAGGTGATGGATTATCACCTCGATAGGAGAAGTTGGAGGATGTGATGGTAAAATAACACAGGGAATAATTACCTTCTGTGCCCCAAACTTACTTGTGAATATCTGCTGCCACAGTTTAAGCTTTGTTGCGCTCCGTTTTTAAGTTTTTGTAGGCAAACCATGCGTTCCCAATGTATGAACCAGAACCAGTGATGGAAAACCTGATCTTTGGCATCTTATCATAGTTCCAGACTGATTATAGCCTGCCACTTAAATTCAGATGGACAATGAAACCACACTTTACCAAATAACTGAGCTGGACAATGTTTGTTTAGCCAAAAACCCAAATATCAGGCGGGAATTGGACTACATTTGGTGGAAATTTGTCACTGAATAAATGCAGAAATCTCTCGTTGAAAGTGCAGGATAGGTAGGAAAGGGTGGTTATTGGAGGTTTTGGCAGTGGAGTGCTACCAGACGCATCCATATGTGAAGAGAGAAGCGACCAGGAGGATTATAATTTCTTTACACTATCCGTGTATATAAGTTAACCGCATTTATATGAGCAGCTCTTGGTAGAAAATTCCGAGTGGACTTGCAACGTTTAGTAATCTTTTATGGTGATTTTCCATCATACCAGGATTCTCGGGGATCTTGGCAAGCACAGTTACTTCACCTTCCATCAGATGAGGTAAACTATAAAATTTAAGTCCATCGCATGTTACACATCTAACATAGCAGGAAAAAACAGCAAAAGAAGCATTTCCAACTGCAATCATTGTCTTTTTTGTACCAAACAATACTGTTTATCTGGTATTTACAATTTCCTTATAAGATTATCATCGTTTCACTAACAATCTACAGTATATCTTGGATAGACAGAACACAACCAGGCACAAGTGCTATGTATGAACTTTGTTGCTCATTCTACTTACAGTTACCATGACCATTCTGCATTCAGCTGCTCACGTCCAAATATTTGCAATTTTCAATCGACAGACTTCTCAGATGCTACACCAACCAATCCCTGTACAAGCATCACATTTGAAATTGATCCTCGACTTACACAGTCATCAAAGCTCAGACCAGTGCTGCAGACTTTTTTGAGAGAGCGAGAACTTGCAGACTTGACAGTAACATCTTGGAAATATTCCGCCATAGTTAGGGAAGTCAAACCAACTCTCATACGAGCGCCCGGCGGTTCATTCATCTGACCATAAACCCTGTAGAACATTGCATACCATGTCAATGCAAGCGTGAACTCTAGGTACAGGTAAAAAAAAGGAAAAAAGAACTAACTAAATACAAGAGAAGCATATAATAGACCTTAAAATTTCCCTTTTACAATTAATACAAATCCTACTGGTGACAGTTAAGAATCAATTGTGGAATTCTAAGTCGTAAGGCGACTTGTAAGGTTAAACAAGCTAAAGAAAAAACGTTTCTCTCTTCCCAGAGCGAAGTTTAACTCAACAGTCTCTTGTAAGCCCATTTTATAAAGAATGTCATATTTTTTAATGCTACCAGACGGGAAATTTCAGTTCCTTTGGAGAAATTTCATATCCCTCCCACATGAGACTTTTTTTTTTTTTCTGAATTTGTGGAAAGGAGGACAAACTATAGGAGAACTCCCTATAACTTGACAGATGTAGATGGTATTTACCTCAGTATAATTGACAGCAGAATTTATGAGGCTGCAGGACTTGAGAAATGTGATGGTTGCTTTGTTACGAATGGATGTTCCAGTAGTTCAGCTGCAGTTGGCCGATCATTCGGATTAACTCGCAAACATCTCTTTATGAAATCCTGAGCTTCTGCCGACAAGGTATCTGGTATAGGAGGAGGTTCACCTCTGCCTATCCTGAACAGTGCTTGCATCTGTCGAACAAAACAAGGATAAAATCTTGACATGTGAATCCCCGCAATGCCTGACGAAAACTAGAGCTTCTCTAAGCCATAAACCATGTTTTCTTTCACCTTTTTCTAGTTATGAAGTTCCATTGTTTTAAGTAACATCTAAGAGAATAAAGAATGTTCACTCAGGACTCATATTGTTGTATGTGTGCTTACCAGTACTAATACTAAGTAAACTTTTTCCAAGAATATAAGAGACTTAAACTGGTTGTGCAATGTCATGCAACAACAGTTGCCTCTGAATTGTAAATCAGCTACAACTTAAAGCTTAAAGACGATCTGTTAAATTGAAGTGAGAAAAAGATACTAAAAGACAAACACTCATGCTAATAGAAGAATATTTTCAGGAAAATGTATAGTGGCTGTTAAAAGAGAAAGCATAAACAAGAACTCGTCAACTACTAGATCATGAAAGTAAACTTCTTGAAAATTCTATTTTTCACTAAAGCTTTGCATTTGAGTTCATAATAACCTCCTATTTCACTTTAGACTACATATTTCAGAAGATTCATACATAAACAAGCAAGAGATTAAATGTAGAATCTGGTTAAATCATTCTCATACTCCAACTCAAGCAAAAAAACATGTCATAAAAATTAAGTGCTGCAATTTCCATATAGAAAATTCAATCTTTGAGATATAACATACCCCTTCCAAGTGAGAATAAGGAACTTTGCCAGTTAACATCTCTAGGACTGTGCAACCGAGACTCCATATATCCGCAGGAATCCCATATCCATTGTTCTTCCTATTAACGACCTGAAATAGCTCTAGGACAAATTTATGAGCCAACACTGTAAATATCTTGAACCCATTTAATCTTTCGCTATATTACTACACTCAAAAATAAGAAAAGGTGCAAATAGATTACAGCAAAGAGTAAATATGGTCAACAATATGGTGACCTGGAAATCATTTTTAATATGGCAAACTGAAGGGGTGAAGGGAGCGACAAATTTCCTAGGCAGTATTAACCAGAATTGTTATGCTTCTATCAACAGACATTTGCTTCAGCAAAGATATATGGAACTCTACTCCTAAATTGTCACATTGTATCTCATTAGCCACGTAATTGCACAAGAAACTTTTATCCAAGCTTCTGTGATATCTATCAACACTTAACAAATGTGTTACGGCATAGACATGTATAATGTGCATTTATCTCTCTTTTCCCAAACCTAAGCGAGCCTTTATATAATATTATTTAATTAACTTCTCATTAAAATGATATCAAAATTCAAATGGATCAATAATATATACAAATACAACGCGGAAATTACAAACGAAAAGAACCCCACCCCCCCCCCCCCAAAAAAAACCCCAGTGAGACTTTAGCATCAATAACGCCTCAATCGCAAGCTAATTGGGTTAGCTATATGAATCCTCACTAACCATGTCTCTCCAATTAGACCCGTAGCAATCCACTGTTTGAAAATTTAGGTTATCTAGCACCAAAGACATTTTCTACTTTTTGTCATACAAATCTCTAACAAAATTAGAAGACTCCAATTGAACTAAACCTTACTCACAACTAACTGGTATCACCTATATGGATCCTTTTTCCCTATGTGCGCTATTTTGCCCCATGTCTGCATAAAATTGAGGCATCGATAAAAAAAAGGCACATTGTGCAGAGTGAAAAAATTGTATCCACTTCTTTTTCCATGACTCGAACCACTTATAGGCATGCAGATCTATGGTCTGTGGGTTTTGGGGTTTGAGAGAGTAGGAATTGTAGACTTCCGACTTCCTAGTTCCAAAATTCTGAGGCAGAAGACAAACCTCTGGGGCCATCCAGAATGCAGTTCCTTTGCAAGACTTGATGTTATTCAATTGTGTTGCCTGCAAAGAATTAGCAAGTTAAAAGAGTAGAGGAAATAGTCTTAATTTATTTTAAAAGACAAATTATTAGGTATTGGAATTTGAAATGAACCAGGGAGAGTAGAATTGGAACGGATATAGACAATTCATACAGCCAACCCCAACTAGTTTGGGAGCAAGGCTTAGTTGATATTGATTGATTGATATAAGACCGAGCAAAGGAAAAAACTACAGAATGCATAACTTTCTCACCTTTGCCAGTCCGAAATCTGCAAGCTTCACTGAACCACTAACATCCACCAATATATTGGCACATTTAATGTCCCTTCAAGAAGAGCATAAACAAAAGTCTTAGAAAGAAGAAGTTTCCATGACATCATGTAAAATGTACTCAGAGACTTTCCAGATTCTCACTACAGTCATAAAGATATTATAGTATGACAGAAAAGTCTCTTGACCACTCCGTCTATGTACAGGACAACAAGACAGGCTGACAGCTAACTGATCCTCTTTTCCCCTATCATCCTCTTTACCGAAGCCAAAACACCAGCACCACTTATTTGACACCTCCTAATTAGAGTTCTTTGCAGATGCAGAGGTATGAAGATTTCCGTAAGCAGCAAGAAGCGCGTTTTAATGAGCTGATATAGGCACATCACATACACCTTCCAAAAGTTACCTGATGAGACCACTCCATGAGCATATTGATCCGATCCTCGTCCAACCATATAGAAAAAGATAAGCAGTTCACTGCTTTGTCTAGTTTCTAAAGAATGAGTCCAACTCCAAGTGTAGTGATGTGATCATCAAGAAATCTTTTCATCTCTAATGAAAATTCTTCTAGTTCCGCTTCCTAGTCTTCTAATTCAGAAAGACTTGTCGTATGGGATGTTAGTAAGGATGAACATGACAAAGTTATATGCATTACTTAATTAAAAGGGAAAAAAAATTCCAACATATCTATCTCAATCTTATGGTAAATTCCTCTTCAAATCACATCAAGACGAACTACGCTTTGCAAGTGGGCATCACTATTTATCGTGTCAAGATGGAGTTCTGGTTTGTTTTTGAAGGTGATAAAAAGATCTGACGAAAACCGAGCATACATGAGAGAGAGAGAGAGAGAGAGAGAGAGAGAGAGAGAGAGAGGTATTAGTTCATGTCTGGGTCAAGGGGACGAGGATTGATAGAATGGAGTTCTTCACGAAGCTGTGCTCTAACTTGTTCCTCGGATAAGAGCACCCTGCCGCTAGAACGGAGCAACAAAATGGCTTTTTTAATGAGGATCGACAAAATGACATATTAATCAGAAGTCTTTGTCCTGGCATATTAAAAAGTATAACATGTTACTGCTCTTCCTCTAGCTTCTTGAGTAAGCATTCTGGTGCTAGAGCAGGACAAGCAATGGGCAAAGCAAAAAGAACGTGAAGACAGAAGAGCTCAAAATAGTTACCTACCACTACCAGACTACGACATTCTTTCTCATAGACTTATTGAAGATGAAATAACTATTGGTGCAAAATTCAGCCTTTCACAAGCAGATAGAGCTAATGTTGTAGTTTGATGATATCACAGCAAGATATTTCTTAGCAAGAAATGCTCAGACTATCCACCCAGAATCAAAGTCATTTATTTAAAAACATGGCATGACGACAACTAAACGATCTTCTAGCGATGGAGAGATAACTTCAGCATGCACACATCTTCAGCAAAGAATCAAGACAATGCTCCATCGATTGAAAGAGAAGACAAACAATAACCACAAACCAGCAAAGCAGAGAACATATGTATCACCTGTGAATCACTTTTCTGGAATGAAGATAATGCAACCCACTCAAGATTTGCCTGGTGTAATCTGAAACATGGGAATCGCGCAAACGATACTTGCGATAGACACTTGCAAGTGAACCTTTTGTAACAAGTTCAAGAAAGATATACAGCTTGCTCTCGTCCTGAAGATAGAAGAACATTGAAAAGATGAGAAGAATAATTCTCTTAAGTTCATGGTTACAAGATGCACATCATCAGACTCCATCTAGTAGATGATGTTACCAATTAAAAGACACAACCCTCAACTAAGTTACACAACTGCAGAAAAGAGTTTCTTCTTTCAAATATCTAATAGTACTTTTGTCCATGTGTATAGCACATTTGAACTATAATTTCACAACTTAGACAACAAAGAGGAAGTAAATCTGCAGAAGATGCACACTCTGGATTATAATAGCATACCTTGTTTGTGCCATGATAGCGAACTATATTTCTATGTCGAAACTGACTTAGAAGAGAAATCTCCTGCACAAACAAACAAGTGTTAGGAGAATAAGCGAGAATCAATATTCAATATCCAAAAGATAAGTAGTGAAATGGCCGACAGATACCTGTTCAAGTTGATAAAGGCTTTGCTGGTTTCCTGGGTCAATTAATGAAACTTCTTTGACGGCAAAAAAGAATCCATCACTACACACAGAAGAACAAGGAAAGAAACTTAAGAAAAAAAACATATTATTTCTACTTAGAAAAAGAAGACCTATTACAGGAATGCAGGTGTCTACCTTATCAAAAAAAATTAGAGGAATGCATGTGAGGAGACGAAGTCCATCTGAAAATGCAAGGAATCAAGAAATTCAATAGAACAAAGGGCAGACCAAAGAATCCATTTTTAACCGGTATGATTGAGGGAGCCCTAGCTGATACTTGCATATTTACTCTACTATAAGCAGCTGGAGTGGGGAAACTTTGTCTTACCCATCATATGGACTCTTCCCCTATGTGTCAAAATATCAACCTTTAGACCTAAATAACTAAAGACCCGTTTGGCCATGAGAATTTTTCACTTTTTTCCAGATTTTTTTTTAACTTTATTTAAAAATCAGCGTTTGGCCATGAAAATTCCAAATACAACTTGAAGTTGTATTTGGAATTTGAAAAGCACCTACCTTGTTTTCATTTTTTTTTCACTTTCAATCCCTTCATACAACCAAATACTCTTTGCAAAAACTATAACCAGACACAACTCCATATTCAACTCCAACTTCAAAATTCCAACTAAAGTGAAAAATATTTGGTTTTCATGGCCAAACGCCTCGTAAAATTTGGTCAAAATATATATCCTTGATCAGCTTTCTTGTTATATGGTTTTCTGAGGGTTTACTCGCTCCCGAATATGTTTTCCCCAAAATCAAAGATATTTTGATTTACAGGTTTTATTGTACAAAGTCTGATCCTCTTTTTGGAATTGGGGATTTTAATGATTATGCCTATACAAGGAGTTGTTGCTATTACAGATAGTTCTATGCCTTATAAGATCTAGAAGCATGTATGCCTTGCTAACGTCTTAGCCTCTTAGAAAGGTGAGGCAATTTACTACACTCCTGCTGGTAAAATCTCATCCCTAAGGCCTAACCTGCGGCTTTATCTTTAATCATAAATTCTCGTTGGGTCAGGCTAAAACTACATTAGTGATTCTTTTTCTCTTGATCCAAATTTTTTTTAGTGTTTTCTTACCAGAGTTAGTCAGATAATAAGGAGGTTAATATACAATTGACATTGTTGTTTTCCCCAGAAGAGTCTAATAGCACAAATTGTTAACGATATATCCTAGTAAACTTAAGCTTCTAATTTTGGACAAGCAAGCAACTTAGCTCCAAGATACACCATCACTGTTCATGTGTGCAGATAAGGAATGATGTAAAATGTAATCACTTACTCGGTGAAGCCTTCATACACCGTTCCAAATGACCCACTCCCGAGAAAGTCGCCCTTTTGCCAAGATTTTATACTGGGAGAACAATTTGGAGAAACAGAATATCCATTCTTCGAAATCAACGTATCGGATTCATCACTCTGTGACTCAGCACTTATCGTCGAGATAACGCTCTTTTGCCAAGATTTTATACTGGGAGAACAATTTGGAGAAACAGAATATCCATTCTTCGAAATCAACGTATCGGATTCATCACTCTGTGACTCAGCACTTATCGTCGAGATAACGCTATAGAATTCACCACTAGGCGATTTGGAGCTTTTCTTCGATATCAGGCTGTAGGAATCATTACTCGGTGATCTAGAGCTTTCAACAGCATCTCTTACACCTTGCTCCAATGGCTTTTCACAAACTCCATCACTATCTGATACTTGTGAAACATTTCTTACATAATCCTCGTTAGGCTCTTCATTGTTAGCAATCTCTCCTAGTTGCTCGTCTCCAATTATGTCATCAGAAGTGCTCTGTACCGGTGAAACCTCATCTTCATCATTTGCAGGACCAAAACCTTTAATAAAATCCCAAGCAGACGTGAATTCATCCTCCACTGGACGAGCCAACCTTGGTGGTCTAGAACCCTTAATTCCACATTTCACATCCATTGGCAAATTATCATCCTCCTGTTCATTAACCCTAACCCTAACCCTAATCCCATTTTCAGGTGAAAAATTTAAGCTTTGCCTCAATTTAAACCTAACACTATCAGAGACCTCATCCTCACTGTCAAGCTCGTTCTCTTCGTCCGATTCACTAGCATTTTCCGTCGGACGGTCCGATTCACCGTCAACAGACAGTTCATTGGCATTTTCAAGGTTAATATCAGAGGTACTAGCAAACCTGGTGCCGCGTAACCGATCAGAACGAGAGCAAGGTTTGCGAGCTTCCCAAGCAGCAACAGGAATAGCAAAGTCTTCAGGAGAAATGCCTAAAGAGCGACAAATAGTGTCGAATTCACCAGCAGCACCGTGGATTCTGAAACTTGTACGGTCAGTTAACGGATAAAGGTCAAGCGAACGAGTACGGTGAGGATTATGCTGATCTTCGAACGATGATGGAGATGACGGCGTTGATTTTGAAGCGTCGTAATCGACGTTTTTTAAGGCGTTTCGCCGGTCAAGTTTAGGTCTTAGCTGCTTCTTCTGCTTCCCATACATCCCCTCAATTGAGATAGAAGAGAGAGAGTTCACGTCTACATGTACGTATACGTAAGTTTTTTCAAATCAATAATTGATTGTTTGTGTTATTGACAGGTGAATTGAAGAGAAGAGGAATTCAGAAGAGACGGCGACGACTGCAATTGTCAAAACGCTGTGAGTTGATTGCTACTTTTCATCTTTCCCTCTTCTTTCACTGTTTTTTTAGTTATAAGTAGAGCACGGTAATCACGCAGTGCCACGTACAAGTGTATTAACTTTATCCAACCTTTATATTTTTATTCAAATCCAATCGTGACTGACACGAAATTTGACTACACAACGAGTAGTACACGCATATGTTAATCATGTAGACGAAGTCACTTCAAAAACGAACCATTTATGAGCTAGGGACGTAAGTGATTCAATATTCTATAAACTAACATGATAAAGTATATACAAATAGGTTTTATTTGATATTTATTAATTATTCTTTAATAAAGACGAGATTAATTCTTCGTTAACCTAATAAGAGATTTCAAAGACAGATCTTGATTGATAACGCTCAACACTACATGACAACACTCAATAATTTTTACCTTCTATATTTGCAAGTACATATCATGAGCTTATTGAAAAAGCAAAATTTTTGAGGTTTAAACAAAAAGAGACAAGAATATTGAGAGAACATAAAACATGTCTAAATGTAAAGTAAGACCTAATAAATGCTTCAGTTTTTAAAAAAAAAAAAAAATTGCTTCAAAGTTACCTAATAATATATAAGGATAAAAATGTAAAAGGCATCATCCCGTCCATATAATATATGGTTTTTCTATTGGACACACCTCTTAAGAAATAACTCACCCTACAAAAGGAAGAAATTTCTTCACTAAAATATCCTGAATTAAAGGCAGAATGGTCTAGGAGCCCCCTAAACTTGTCGATTTTTATTCAGTGTACACCTAAACTTTACGTTGGCCTAATTACCCCCTCAACTTGAAAATATGATAGCCTGGACCCCCCTAGACGCTGATGTGGTAAAGAGCGTGAATACACTCTCTTTTAGGCGCGTGGAAGGGTGAAAAATCGAAAAATCAGCTTCCAAATGGGGTATTTTTCAACTATTAATTGCCACATAATCAATATAATGATTTTATTTGATCCAATTGTATTTCTTATTGGTTTTTCTTAATATACATTGCATATTTTATCCCAATTGTATTTTTTTCTTTTTCGATATGATGATTATTTATTTTAGCTATGTATTTTTTTTTCTTTTTTCGGATCCAAATCTAAATAACTTAGTTGAAAGTTTCAACTTGAAATTCTATTTATTTTATTCAAATAAAAATAAGGTTTAGCAAAAGTAATGAAGTTTAGACGATGTATTGTTTACAAAAATACTGTGTATTTTTCTTTTCATGCAAGTACTATTTATTTCAACTGTGCATTATTTTTTTTTCGGGTCAAATTCGTAAAATATTTGGTTAATATTTTATTTGATTTCTTTTTTAGATTCAATGATTACTTGTTCTTACTGTGTATTTCTTCTTTTCCTAGCCAAATATATAAAAATAATTTGATTAGAATATCATTATCTTTAGGCAAATAAAAAAATTATAGTCAAAATATTTTCAAGTTCTTTTTTTACAGATTTGGCCCGAAAAAGATGATTCAAATAATTGTTGAACTTAAAAAGTAAAAATATATATTTTATCCCTTAAAAAATGCCACATGGACAAAAAAATCCATGTGGCAGCGCGTGTTGACCACCTCCATGGGTTGTCAGCGTCCAGGGGGGTCGTGCCTATCATATTTTCAAGTTTAGGGGGGTAATTAGGCCAACGTAAAGTTTAGGTGTACACTGAATAAAAATCGACAAGTTCAGGGGGGTCCCGATCTATTCTGCCTAAATTAAATAATACTGATTTATATGAGTTCTTCGTTATGTAAAAATCGATAAATTTTAAAAAAGATTACCACCATTTTAGTTATATAAAAAAATGTTTATTTTAGATTAAATATAAAAATTAAAAACACTACATAATCCCGAGTAAACTTATACTCTCTTTGTCCCAATTTTGTGATACCCTCTCCTTTTTAATTTATCCCAAAAAGAATGTCACATTTCTATAATTAATGTCATATTTTTATAATTAGAAACAATCTACCTTTAAAATTATTATTTTACCTGAATGAAAAAATTTATAGTCACATAACTATCTAAGATTTATTTTAAATCATATATTTCAAAAATCTCAACTTCTTTTTTAATTTTATGTTAAATCAAACAGTATCACATAAATTAAGAGGAGGAACTACTTGAGTATATGAATAAGACTGCAGCAAATTTGTTAAAGATGGTCTTATTTAAAAAAAAATATATATATGTAACACGATTGAGGTAATAAAATGAGAAGCAAGGTAATAAAGCAAAGGTTGAATTGGACGTGGGCCCACTGCAAATAAGAGAGTGGCAATGGCAAGGAAAATTAAATTCAGGAGCCACTTGTAAGGAATTGAAATTCCCTTTTAAGCCCTGTGAGGACGACAAATCTTTGTCATCCGCACTTATATATAACTAGACGGTCTATGCCCGTGTTGCGCACGAACCCAACACTTTAGATTATAGTGCATCTATGTGTATGTAATTGTCTTTAAATAATGATTTTATATATATATATATTATGTTCAAAACACGATTAATATAACATTGTAGTTTGTGCCCCGTATCTAAAACTTTATTATATTAATGTTTGCTATGAATACAAAATCGGCAAATTTATTAATATTTTTTAAAAGAGAAGACTTGTTTAAAAGGAAACTATTTTCCTCTCTTTAAGATAAAACAATAGCAATATTTAAGCATCAGTTGATACTTTCAATTTTAATTCGATTAATTTAAATGTGTAAAATACTTATTATTTTTTATCAAATTTTGATTTGGATAATTCTAATTCAAATTATTAAATTAATTTTGCATGTTTAAAACGAAACAAATAGAAATTGATTTTCTATTTAAACGAAGAAATACTATTTTTTAATTTTTGGTAAATATTTTCGGTTTAGCTTATTTTACTTGTTATGTTGTCTTTTGCATGGTTTTTTTAAGAAAACGTCGATTATAATTATAATCTGACTAATTTACCTTATTCATTATTTGATCTCCATTTGATATATTTTTTTTACGACACTGATCTTTTTTCACATTTATTAGAGTAAGAATAAAAATAAAAAAGTAATTAAATTCTATCTTATTTTAAAATATAAATATTTTAAGTATATTTATTTTAGTAAACATAACAAATAAATGACATGGCAGAATAGCAAATATAACAGTTTAATATCTAGATTAGATCTCAGGCCAATATAAAAAAAGAAAGAAAATTGTATGGTTTGACTAGTTAACCTTTTGAAGAAAAGCAATTTCATTTGCTCCCACTAACAGACTGATACGCACGTGGCAATGAATCCATCATTAGTGACTTAATGAGATACTTTGAAAATTACATGAATATTGTTTGATTTTTTAATATGGGGTGCACTTTTTTTTGACATTATTAATTTGCACTATATATATATATATATATATATATATATATATATATATATATATATATATATACACACGCACACATACTATGTTTAAGACACGATTAATATAACATTGTAGTTTGTACTCCGTATCTAAAACTTTATTATATTAGTGTGTACTACGAATACACAGTCTGCACTTTTTTTTACATTATTTTTGTTTAATATGGGGTCCACTTTTTTTTTTTTATATTGCTTGATTTTATTAATATGGGGTCCACTTTTTTTTTACCGTGAGTTTGGAGATAGTGGGTTCCACATTTTTTTTTATATTGCTTGATGTTGTTTAGTATGGGGTCCACCCTTTATGGGGTGCACTTTTTTTTTTTTTGACATTATTAGTTTGCACTATTTTTATGCACATAATATATACATATACTATGTTCAAAACATAATTAATATAACATTATAGTTTGTGCTCCGTATTCTAAAACTTTATTATATTAGTGCTTGCTACGAATACAAAGTTTGCACTTTTTTGACATTGTTGTTTAGTATGGGGCCCACCCTTTTGGACATTATTAGTTTGCACTACATATATATATATATACACACTATGTTCAAAACACGATTAATATAACATTGTAGTTTGTGCTCCGTATGTAAAACTTTATTATATTAGTGTTTGCTACGAATACAAAGGTTGCACTTTTTTTTTGACATTGTTTGTTTTTTTAATATGGTATTCACTTTTTTTTTTATATTGCTTGATTTTGTCAATATGGGATACTATGTTCAAAACACGATTAATATAACATTGTAGTTTGTGCTCCGTATCTAAAACTTTATTATATTAATGTTTGCTACGAATACGAAGTCTGCACTTTTTTTTTTTTTTACATTGTTTATTTTTTTAATATGGGATTCACTTTTTATTTTTATTTTTATTTTTTATATTGCTTGATTTTGTCAATATGGGATACTATGTTCAAAACACGATTAATATAACATTGTAGTTTGTGCTCCGTATCTAAAACTTTATTATATTAATGTTTGCTACGAATACGAAGTCTGCATTTTTTTTTTTTACATTGTTTATTTTTTTAATATGGGATTCACTTTTTATTTTTATTTTTATTTTTTATATTGCTTGATTTTGTCAATATGGGATACTATGTTCAAAACACGATTAATATAACATTGTAGTTTGTGCTCCGTATTTAAAACTTTATTATATTAGTGTTTGCTACAAATACAAAGTCTGTACTTTTTTTTTGACATTATTTGTTTTTTTAATATGATATTCATTTTTTTTTTATATTGCTTGATTTTATTAATATGGGGTAATTATTTCTAATCCTCGGAAATGTTACTCCTTTTTATGAGAGCTCTAGATAAAGAATTATTAGTTTTAAATAAATCCATTCAAGATAATTTGATTAATTTGGGATAAAAGAGAACTTGACATGATGAAATGGTAAAATTTTTGTGGAGCCCACATGGTGATGATATCTGTTGCCAACAACGTGTGAAGTGAAAGCTTTCTCGTGGTGGAGCTCACGTGTAAGAAAGTATAAACTATAGTAGTACCTTTTTTACCAGAAGAGAAAAGGCACATGCTCTTTAACATTCAGTACAACACAAATTATGCACGAAAATTACGTAATACCATAAATGCCCAAACGGACGACGAAAAAGTGAGCCAAACTGGCTCTTCTATATAGTTAGAAACTAGACTAAATAATGGCGAGCCCGGGCCCAACATGGAAAATAAGACGGTTTAGTATTTCATGTATCATAATTTACGTGACACACTTTCTTTTTAAGTCTGTCGCAACAAAAAAATACCATCTTTAATTTTATTTGCAGAAACAACTTAACTTTATTAAATGATTTACAGTCCACACAAATATTTAAGACCTACTTTGGACTTTACATTTCAAAATTTTGTGCCTAGTCAAATGATGTCATATAAATTGAGATGGAGTGAGTAATGAAAACAATTATAATTTAAATAGCATTCTTATAGTCCTAAATTCCAAGTACAACCCTCTCATATATAATTGAAATAAAAAAATTATGAACTTACTATCATAAATTAATGTCCGAAGCTATCTGTATGAACTTACTATCATAAATTAATGTCCAAAACTATCTGTAATTGTCTCTTGTCTTTTATATGGCTAAGGAATTTGCCTATCACAAATTAAGAGTAAGCAAGTTAACTATAAATTATTATGGTTAAGTCCAATAATTTTTTTTAATGAATTTGCACAATTTTCAAAAAATAGTCACATAATTTAAATATGGTGGTGATTTACTACTCTCTCTCTCTCTCTCTCTATCTTGTCATGTTTCGGTTCTCAAGAGATCGGAATTAAATCAGATTAATTAAAGTTTAGATCTTTGAAAACTATAAGAAAGGTATTATAAGTTGAAATGTTTCTCATATCACTTTTAAATATTTTAAATTGTTCATTATTGTGATTTATAATATTTTTTATTTAATTTTTAAATATGTAAACTTAATTCAAAAAACGTAAAAATTTTATATCCAAATTTATAGTTAAAGTAGTAAAGATTTTAAATTCAATTTCTAAATAATTTATTTTAAAATAGAACAATTACTTGTTCACTGCAGAATTATAAAGCAGACAAATAGAAGCGGCAGAACTGATTTTTTCTTTAATTAAAATAACAATCCATGTTTGAATTATGATTATGTACTTGGGGGTTTGGGAAAAGTGGGGTCCGTGAAATGATATAAGCTGAGCCTACAGTGCAAGCAAGAATTCAGCAATATGAGCTTCTATTGAAAATAAGGACACCTAAAAAGTGAAGAAGGGGACATAGGGCCTGCCACAATGGACACGTGTTGAGAGTCAAAATAAGAGTTGAAGAATGATTCATTAGTTACCCTCACTTTTCATTTTATTTGCGAAAATGCCATGATGGACGACGATCCTTATAAAATCCATGCTTCTATATAAGTTACTAGACGGCCTATGCCCGTGCTGCGCACGGGCCCAACACTTTAGATTATAGTGCATTATGTGTATGTAGTTATTTTTGAATAGTGATAATATATATATATATATATATATATTATGTTCAAAACACGATTAATATAAGATTATAGTTTGTGCTCCGTATTTAAAATTTTATTATATTAATGTTTGCTATGAACACAAAATCGGCAAATTTATTAATATTTTTTAAAAAATAAGACTTGTTTAAAAGGAAACTATTTTCTTCTCTTTGAGATAAAACAATAGAAATATTTTTTTTCTTGATGTAGTTCTGGTGTAAAAGTTAAATACTCTGTTCTGTCTCAAAAAGACTGTCTTCCTTTTCTTTTTAGTTTGTCCCAAAAGATTTTCACTTTTCTATATTTAGAAATAATTTAATGATTTACAGCCACACAAATATCTAAGACTTATTTTGAATCACACATTTTATAAATCTTTCTTTATTTTTTAAATGTGTCAAGTTAAACTTAGATAATCTTTTGAGACGGAGGGAGTAGAAAACAAAAACAAGGGTAGTTGTAAATTGTGACGTAAATAACCGTTAGGTTGGTTAACAATAAAAGGACCAACATTAGCACTGAAATAACGTACTTGTAATGTCACACTTGCACACGGCTGCATTGAAAGCCACCAAACTAAACCGCAGAATTGATTTTAAATTCAATTTCTAAATAATTTATTTTAAAATAGAACAATTACTTGTTCACTGCAGAATTATAAAGCAGACAAATAGAAGCCGCAGAACTGATTTTTTCTTTAATTAAAGTAACAATCCATGTTTGAATTATGATTATGTATTTGGGGGTTTGGGAAAAGTGGAGTCCGTGAAATGATATAAGCTGAGCCTACAGTGCAAGCAAGAATTCAGCAATATGAGCTTCTATTGAAAATTTCAATAAGGACACCTAAAAAGTCTTCTATTGAAAATAAGGACACCTAAAATAAGGACACCTAAAAAGTGAAGAAGGGGACGTAGGGCTTGCCACAATGGACACATGTTGTGAGTCAAAATAAGAGTTGAAGAATGATTCATTAGTTACCCTCACTTTTCATTTTATTTGCGAAAATGTCATGATGGACGACGATCCTTATAAAATTCATGCTTTTATATAAAAAAAAATTAAATACTAATAATAGCAATACATGACCGTGCGATGCACGGGCCAAACATGTCTATTCACTTTAATTAGTCAGTTTTTAAAGTTTGTATTATGAAAATAACTTTTAAAAACATTCTAATTGTTATTATATATAGCAACATATACATAACGTATTTTATGTACCATCACTTTAGTTATAATTAAAAATGGAGTTGATGGAATTAAGTCTTTGAGATGGAAAGAGTCGGACTTTTTTCTCATTATCATGACAATGAAAGTTGTTCATCGATGTAAAAGAAAATTAGTAAGAATATGAGGGGAAATTAATATTTTGATTCTAAATTTTTTCTTTTAAATTCTTTAATATTTTATATGTATACCGACAGGTTGATATCTATTTCAATTAAGTAACTGTTCAGATCCAAACATAAGAACCATTGTTGTATATATTGGATTTCTTAAAAGCAAAACTAATAAAATATTTTTATTAAATTAATTAAAAATATATTATAATTTTTTATATTAACAATTATAGATAAAACAATTTTTTATAAAGAAATAAAAATTAGAAAGATATATGTTATATCATTAATCACCAAATTTTAATTTTGAAATGAAAATCTAAAGTAAAACATTTTATAAATGTAAAGAAATAATAATCAGAGACTGCAAAGGAGAGTAAATAAGTAAAGTATTGGCAATGAAGGAAAACGGAGATAAAAGTCACTCCCTCCCTTTACTTTTACTTGTCGACGTTAGCATATCAAGGAAAACAAAATTCTTCTTCTTATTTTACCCTTCACATTAATTATTCATTTTCTGAGGCTATTGAGATTATATACCAATAAATCTGGATATTATGATAAAATATATACTTTATTTATTAATTCTCAAAGAACGTAAAAAGTCAAAAGTGAACAAGTTATGAAACTTTGGTACAAATTTGCATTGCTATTGTTCGTCCTCTCTTCATGTTTAAAGTATTGACAAAGAAGGAAAACGGGGATAAAAGTCACTCCCTCTGTTTACTTTTACTTGTCCACGTTAATATACCAAGAGAAAGAAATTAATATGGTAATTATTAATTAGTATGAAACTTCAATTATGTTGATTGTGTATAAAGATAAAGACTATGCGTACATTATAGACATACATATTTGTATACATGTCATCCTTTTTCTTGCATTCCTTTATTTATCATGGGGACCATCAAGCTAGGCAACGTAAGAAGAGTGGGGAGAATCATGCAGAAGGGGCTGGCCATTAATTTTCATGGAATTAATGAGTGAATATTTGTGTGTTCTTATTATTAATTTTACCCTTTAATTATTCATTTTCAAATTATTTTCGAAGGCTATTGAGACTTACACCAATAAATATGAATATTATGGTAAAATATATACTTTCTCTGTCTCATATTACTTGTCACTTTTCCTTTGCACGCCCCTTAAGAAATCAGAAGTAAAAGATATAGTTTACTATGCTACCCCTATCTCTCTCCAATAAATACATTCTAATAAAAAATGACTATTTTCAAGAACATTTATCACTAAGGGTAAGATGGAAAAGATTTAATTAATTTTATCTTGATTTTGTAAATGAACGGGTAATTTGAACATATATTTTTAGTAATGTGGCCAAATAATATGGGACAGAGAGGATAAGACGTGAAAGATTTAATTAATTTTATCTTGGTTCTGTAAATGAACAAGTAATTTGGACTTATATTTTTAGTAATGTTGAGTACTTCATTTATGAACAAGTAAAAGTGCACGGACGATAAATATGTGTCGGACAATTAAAATTGAAATGCATACTTGTATACATAAGCAGAGAATAAATATTCAGTAAAAAAGTAGTTTAGTAATGTAGCCAAGTAATATGGAATTGAGGGAGTACTTCATTTATTAATTCTTAAAGAACTTGAAAAGTCATAAGTCAACAAGTATAAGTGCACGGAGAAAATAAATGTGTCGGAGAATTAAATTTAAAGTACATACGTGTATACATGAGAAGAAATAAATATTCAGTACTATGACATATGATCACGTGGAATAAAAAAGTAGTAGATTAAAATGTACAATTTATATAGTTTGTGGTACAAATTTCTATTGTTGTGTTAGTCCTCTCTTCACGCTTAGATATATTAGAGATAGAAAAGAAGAAAAATATAGAATAGAAAAATAAACATATATTTTTAGCAATGTAGCCAAGTAATATGGACGAAGGGAGTACTTCATTTTTATTAATTCTTAAATAACGTAAAAAGTCAAGTATAGTAATGTGGCCAAGTAATATGGGACGAAGAGAGTATTTCATTTATTAATTCTTAAAGAACGTGAAAAGTCAAGTAATGTGGCCAAGAAATATGAGACGGAAGGAGTACTTCATTTATTAATTCTTAAATAATGTGAAAAGTCAAAAGTGAACAAGTAAAAGTGCACGGAGAAAATAAAGATGTGTCGGATAATTAAAATTGAAGTGCATACATGTATACATGGAAGAAAATAAATATTCAGAAAAAACGTGAAAAGTCAAAAGTGAACAAGTAAAAGTGCACGGAGAAAATAAATATGTGTCGGATGATTAAAATTGAAGTGCATACATGTATACATGGAAGAAAATAAATATTCAGTACTATGACATATATCCATGTGGGATTTATTAATTCTTAAAGAATGTGAAAAGTCAAAAGTGAACAAATTAAAGTGCACGGAGAAAACAAATGTGTCGGAGAATTAAATTTGAAGTGCATACGTCTATACACGAGAAAGGAATAAATATTAAGTACTATGACATGTGTCTACGCGGGATATAAAAATAGTTGGATAAAGTGTACAAGTTATATGACTTATGGTACAAGCATTCGTTGCGTGTACAATTTGTGAAGCTCACGGTACAAGCTGGAGGAGCGGTGTTCGTCCCTCCTCCACGCTTATATATAATAGAAATATATATATATATATATATATATATATATATATATATATATATATATATATGTTATTTCTCGCACTTATATTAGCATATTCGTTTTTGTTATTTTCATTTTCATAATGTTTAGAATTATTTGTCCTTATCTGACCTTTTTAATCATGTTTTTAGGATCTTTCGGAGACAACCTCTCAAGATAAGAGATAAAGTCTGCGTACATTCTATTCTCCCCAGACTCATATTATGAAATTTCATCGAGTATGTTGTTGTTGTATCATCCAAAGTGGAATAATAACTCTAGTACTGAAGTTTCAGTATAGTTTTTGTTAGCAACCAAAGGACTCATAGATAAATACACTAGAGAGTGGCAGATCCAGAAACCTCAAGGTAAATTTTAAATCTCTAATCACTAATACTAATAGTTAACTGATGATATAGTTGATTTTGATTAATGTCGATTAAAGAAAAATAATTTTCTGATAGACCTTTATTAACATTTTATTCATTTTTTAAACTACAGAGATGAATAAACATATTACGGTGAAGTTATGTCCAGAGTCTACTAGAAAGCAAATTTAGTAATTAGTATATACACCATAAAGAGTTGTTTATGGTAATCTTTTTTTTTTCCTTTCCTCTGACGGTCTTCTATGAGAAACGTAATATTAAATATTTAGCAAAATCAATAGATTTTTTTTTAGCAAAACCCACGTTAATCCCAAGAAGCTGGTCTCTAATTATTTAGGGCCCGTTTGGTCATAAGAGTTATTCACTTTTTTCTAGAATTTTTTTTTAGTTTTTTCCAGAATCAGCGTTTGGTCATGAAAATTCCAAATACAACTTGAAATTGTACTCCGCAATTTGCAAAACAAAAAACTTGTTTTTCACAATCAAAACAACTACATTTTAACAAAAAATACGATTTCAAAAACTATGGCCAAACACAACTCCAACTCCAAAACTTCAAAAAAAGTGAAAAAGTTTTTGGTTTCTATGGCCAAACGCCTACTTAATGTATCTCCTATAATATATTACTCTAGTCGAACACAATGAAAATTCAAAATAAAAATCTCTTATTTTATTCGTAACATGTTGGAGAGGATCAAACTCGGCAAATCTGCCAATTTTGCCCCAAAACTGGTCCGATTTGGCCCATTATAAGGCCGTTTAAGGGGTTGTCGGTTGGAAACAAGTTATACAAGGATAATTTATTCTGAAATTAGTTACTCTACTCTCCCGTAGGGATAAAATAACACTACAATTTTGGGATAACTAATCCCGGGTTTAGTTATATCACGATTTTATTCCAACCAAACACGGGATAAACTCATCTCAAATATAATCTCGGGGCTATTTGTCCTTATCCCTCGTACCAAACGAGATGGATTAGTCTAGGCCCATTTCATAGTGCTTTAGTTGAATGATCCCAATAAGTAGGGGTGAACATAGTTTGGGTCAATTCGAAATCCAAACCAAAATCCAAATTTTTATAATTTTTTGTTTGGATTTTTGGATTATGGATTGGATCGAGGATTATAATTTTAAAATTTATGATTTCGGATTGGATGTTTGATTATGTATTATGGATATTTGGATATTCGAAAATTCAAAATTTTTGTACCTTATATTCAACCCTACCCATATCATATGTGTCTAATAGGCCAATAATACGAATAAATCTAACTTCAAAAGGTCCAATAGATTATTACCCTACGGGCTATGACCCTACCCACTATATAATAAGTCCAAATATAGAAGTTTCTACTAAATCAAATATAATATACAATCTTATAATTATTTTATCTTGCATTGTCCCAAATGCTTTTTGCAACAAATGTCACTGTGCTAGGTGATCGAATTAGCTCAAGTTATCCAAGAAATTCTTTTCGTTCAACTGATCTTACTATTACAGAGTAATTAAGATCTAGATTTTCCTCTGTGGAACTCAAACCTGAAAAATATTCTTGTGTTGAAGTAGAGAAAGATGCACTTTTGAATTTATGCAGAAAGCATATTAATTGCTTTGGTTTCTAGTTCTAATTTGGTTTCACATTATGCTAAGACGTTGTAACTTAATAATTGGGACACATGAATTTAGTTACAAATAAGCCTATCTTAAAGACTCAAAAGTCAAATTTGAAAATTCTAAATATCCAAAACGATTAATCTAAAGTTGAACTGAAAAAATTCAATCCAATCCGAGCTTATTTGGATTGGATTTGGATTGTAATTTCTTCAATCTGAAAATCGAAAATTCAAACCGAAATTTTCATATCCAATTTGATGGCCCAAACGCTCAGCCCTACCAATAAGTATGGACCAGCCTTTTTTTAGGGTGTGTGTGTGTGGGGGGGGGGGGGGGGGGGGGGGGGAATTTGCATGATTGCCCTTCGTTGGGGCTAGTCTTTAATTTTTGCCCCTCAAATTGCTGGTCTTTAATTTTTGCTCTTCGCTTAAAATACCCCGAGGTTCTGAGTTCGAACCCCGACTTAGTCGTAAAAATAAAATAAAAAATCGCAAGACAAGACTTTGTAAAAAGTTTGCCTTATGCAGTAGACTTTGCGTTAAGGCATTAGTATTACTAAAAGTTTGCCGGAAACAACAGATAAATAACCCTGTGAAAAGGGACACAAAAACATATATAATTGACAACTTTATTGCACGAAGAATTCTGATACTAGAAGGTGATATGAACCTTCTAGTATGAACCTAGGGAAAAAACCAAATTAGAAGTCAATGAAACCCCGTGTTTAACTCGATTGGATGTCTATAGATGAAAGGAATATCAAATATAATCAATTGATTATACACTTTGATTCGTTAATGCCCCCTTTCCATTGTATTTCCTTTGAAGAATAAGTACATTTCATGTAAAATACTTTTTTTGAGTGTTTCATTATGTTTGACGGACAAAGTTGATTTTGATTGATATCAAAAGACAATGAAAAAGGAGAAAAGAGCTGCGATAACTTTTTTTTTTTTTTTTGATATAAAATAAAAGAGAACATTGTGTGTGATTTGGTACTAGGAAGTTGTTGAACTCTGTGTATTTTTAATTTTTAAGATTAATGGAAGTGTCGTTTTCCCATGTTTCTGCCACTTTTCAATGTATAACGTGTTGGCATTATTATTCATTTTATTGATAACACAAAAGATAAATAATAGTTTGTGGATTTTTTTTTTCACCCACTTGTTGTAATCTTTGAAAGATTTAAAGTCCCACATAAAAAAGATAAAATTATTTCGAGCACTTTATATATAAATATCTTTCTCGCGATATTAGTTGAGTTTCCTCTATACTTGTTGAGTTGAAATTTGACAAAAACACACATTGCCACCGTCTCACTCGACTTGTGATCTTGACACGTGTGTGGCTAAAGGCGGATCAAGAATTCAAATTTTATGGGCTTAACTTTTAAGTTTCGTAGCATTTAACCTATATATGCCTTTTATTATAATATAAGTGAATTTACACATCGTGCCGAAAGTACTGGGTTCATATCGAAAAGCTGCATCCATCCCTGTGTGTGGTGCACATCTTTAGCCAGGCTTTATTTGTTCTTACCGTTTTCAGTTACAACTTCAATTTGTAACTGCTCCACAATAAGTATACAGTACCAATCGAATTCAATTATGTATAACAACTAATACTATAACTGTCACATTTTAATTATGTACCAGTTCGATGCTAAATCCAACTCAAGCGGTTTGTCCTATAAAAGCAACATCCTTTGTGAATGGATAATAATTTTTGCAAACTCCAAACTTTTAATCACAAACACACGTGTTTGTAAGTGCTGCGAAATTTTGCGAAGCTATAGGTTGAAACTAATTGCGTTATAATCGGACCGAAATCTATTTCACAACAATGATTCATGATACAATATTTTGATTATTAGTACACTACATTTTATTTTATTCAGTATCAATATTTTAACATTTTTCAACAAAACGAAATTAATGACTTGTTCATATCTTTTGCCCAAATTGCTGCCATTCCAATGACCTTAAAGTTAGTTACTAGGTGAATATTTGGAAAAGAACTTTAAAATATAGTGCCTGTGTCTTTTTTTTTTTTTTTGGCCAAAAACAAAAATGTTGAGCATTTGATAAAGTATTAACTATTAAGTTTCATTTGACAATTAGCTGCGATCCCAAATCAAAGTGCAATGTCTTTTATTTATTTAGGTTAATTATATCAATAAATTAAAAATATAAAACTAAAGCATCGCACAAATCTTATGAAAAAAAATTACACTGTGCTCCCAAATCAAATGGGTTCTAAAAATATTCCAGATCTACTTTCCTTATCTAACTTGCACCTATAAAATCTAAAGTAACTGATGGTACAAATTAGAGATGTGAATTGGAAACAAGACGCGTCTAACAAAGTATGATAACGACCATAATCTTTTAATTAACTCACAAGATCACAATAATCTCTCTCTCTCTCTCTCTCTCTCTCTCTCTCTCTCTCTATATATATATATATATATATATATATATATATATATAACCTCTCTTTGGCCAAAGATTCTATTTATCTTTTTTCTCATTTTTTTGAAATTTTCTTCCTTTTTTTCTCATTTATATGCTATGTTAAAAAGCTCAAAAATCATTCCTTTAATCCTCTTAATATGTTAAATGCTATCTTTAAAAATAAAAAAAAGAAATATTATTGCCTTCTGTCTCTTAATTACTCCTCTCTCCTTTAAATTTATTCTCATTTCTTTTTCAGTTTAGGAAGTGAAAGAGTCTATTATTTTGTGTAAATAACTCCTCTAGAATTGCTAAGCACTAATTACGAGTATGTAAATTAAACCTCAGCTGAAGATGGTTAGAGATCATAATATTTTATCCCCACAAATCCACAATCATCTTGATCTATGAATAGTGAGAATTGTCTTTATCTTTTTTTTTTTTTCATTGTTCTTTAGTATGGAGTTAATGTTTCTTACCAATTGTTTATTGACTTGATTATAATTTTCACAAATGGCTACTAACTATAAAGACTTAACCTCAACGGAAGGAGATTAGATATCTTAATCTTTTAACTACAAGCATAATCCATTCATGTATGGTGAGAATTCTTTTTACCTTACTATCCTAAATTTTTGTCTAATTATTCTTTAGAATTGAGTTTTTTTTTTTGGTGCATGTGGGTGTCGATTTGTTAATTGTGAGGTGATATTGATGAAGTCAGTACTGGAGTAGCAAAATGGATAAAGAAATATTACAGTAATATGTGTTTTTCATCTATTAACTTTCGTATCATCTTTTTATTATTATTTTGGTTTACACGATAAATTTGTGCTATTTTTCATGGAGTTCGGTAAATAATGTTTAGTATCATCTGAAGTGTTGTTGTTTATCTTTTTGAATAATCATAAAGGTGTGACGGAAGTTTACATGACAAAATTTAGGAAATGCAAATTTTAAGACATGCTTAGTATCTGAAAGGAATGACAATATTAATTTGGAAAGAATTGATCTGAATCGGAAAACAATTTTACATACTTTCTTTTATTATACATACTTTTTTTTATAATATATTTGGCACTGGAGTTTACGTGACTTCTTGATAATGAGAACTATAGATTCCTACAAATTTGACATCTATAAAAGATTTCGAAATAAAATGAAGAGATGGGAAACGATGTGTGTTGCTGAAATCTTTATTTCATTTCTACACCTTAAAAATTGAAGACAACCCCGTGACCATATGGAATGAGCTACTGTTAATGATAAAATTGTGAAATTTATTTTTTAAATGTCACTCCCAGCGTCTTTAAATATTCATTTAAAATCCTCTAAATCTTTTTCTCCTACATTTCCAATTTTGTTACAATTTCCCGATTTCATAACTTTTTATTCATCTACTTTAATTGAGAGTGATTATTAAAAATAAATAAATAAGGATTCGGTTTTCATGGTTTGGTTAACAAAGTAATGAAAGAAAAAATATCCTCCCAAGTTACGTCAAAGAAAAAAAAGGAATGGTTATTCTCATGTGCTAACACACTTATTGTTAAGAAAGATTGTTTTTCTCTTATAAAAAGTATGACATTATTTAACTCTATTAAAAAAAGAAAATAGAATAATTATATATACATATATATATTAGACGTACAAAAAAAAAATCGTGTTTAAAATTCTATCGCCCATATGCACATAAAGAGACCAATTAGTTTTAAAAAATTCTTTATATGTTAAAAAAGTAAATTATTATAATACTCCTATATGGATTACACAACACTCAAGTATCTTTTTAACACGGAAAACTCTTAGGTGACGAATTAGAAAAAAGTATAACACGAAGTGTTAATAATAGAACACCTTAATATTTAAAGTCTAATCTATATGTATTTGTAGATTAAAAATAGCTTTTAAAATATTTTTCCTATTTTAGATATTAAAAGAACGGAAAAGTGCAAATATATTCCTCAACTTTGTGACTTGAGCAGATATACCCCTAGTAAAAAAAGTGGTGCATATACACCCCTGTCGTTACAGAAATAGTGCAAATATACTATTTTCGTTGACAGAATTTTAAAAAAAAAATTATTTATCTTGTTTTTAATTGAAAAAATACCACGTGGCTTTGACAAAATAAGTACCTATTTTTTTAGTAAACTTATTTTTTTAAGACACGTGGTAATTTTTTTCTGGTGGGTCGGGTTTGCTTCATTTAAAAAATGTGTATACTTTTCTGTATACATTTTTTTTTTAAGCCAAGAAGATATTTTTTTAAAGGAGCGAGACAACCCACTAGAAAAAAAAAATTACACTTTGGCTTTAAAAAGATAAGTCTACTAAAAGAAAATGGGTACACTTATCTTTTTAAAGTCACGTGACATTTAATTAATTAAAAGATAAGCTAAATGATTTTAAAAAAAAAATGGCAGCAAAAAGTGTATATTGCACCATTTGTGTAAGGCATGAGTATATTTGCACCATTTGTATAATGACAGGGGTATATACAAACCATTTTTTTAACGAAGGGTATATCAACTCTATAAATTGAGGTTTTCTTGAATTGTGCGAAGCACGGATAAATTCACTAGTAATGAGATAAAACTCTTAACTATTTTGTGCTTGTTATATACAAGGGAACATTTTAAGTATACCTTCAAATATAAAGGACCATTTTAGAAATTTAATTCAGATAGTTTATTGGAAATAAATGTTGTATTAGAAGAGAGCAAAACTCCTCCATTTTTGTGAATATGGAGTATTGCTAGCGTTCGACATATACCACGTGGATCATATCAAATGTGCACTTTAGAAGATAAGCGACAATTTCAGATTATTCCTCACATAACTCAACACATTTAATTTTCGATTAGTGAAAATATGTGCTTTTGGTCCCTGTATGTAGGAGAAATATTATAACACAAACACATGGATAACTAAATAGTGAAATGGTTGATAATTCCAAAAATTTGCGAATCCGTAAGCAAAAGGGATAAATTATGCACATTCAAGTAGTTGGAGGTTAAAATTACTAGTAAAATATCATGAGGACTAAAATTAAAATTTACCAATAACTAAGGGGCTGAAATTGCTAATTAACTCTAAAATTTATAATAACAACAATAGAAGTAAATGAGAAAATTAGTTATATTAAGGGAGAAAACGTGGTTAGTGATATTACGTTACGTTGGAGACGAGTGGAGTAACCTTTTTATCATGTAAAATATAGTGTCTAAAATGTCGTTGTAGTGAGTCCATCCTTTCCTTTGGGCAGAATACATCGACACTTCTTTAAACCGCTAGTAATTTCATCTGGACACTTGAATTACTTTCTGTTTTAACTAGGCATCTAAATACATGATAAAGTTTTTCATATTAGACACTTCGGTCTTGAATTTTGAGTGGTTAAGCTATCTACGAAATGGTAAATATCGGCGTAATTTTTTTTCTAAAATTTGAGTCAAAAGTGTCTAATAGAACAGTTTATCGAGTGTATTCAATTTTAGCAACTCGCAGTTCAAGTATCTAAATAAAATTTACGGATAAGTCTAACCAACCATCTATATATTTTGTTATTGTTTTTTCCTCTTCCTTCGTCTTTTTCAAGGCCGAGTAATTGTATGACGTGTTTGTTTAAACTTTCAAGTTAGGACGTGACCAAATTAAACCTGTTACATTATCTTTTTGTGTACATCGTTTTACAGTCAATTTTATCAAATAAAAAAATAAAATGATGTATAACCTCTCAAACAAGAATTTCAAAGATAGCAACAAACAAAGGAACAAGAAAGACAAAATATCAACAAAGTAATGCTTGGATTCTTGGACAGTTGGGAGTAAGCTGGAATTTTCCACGGCAAGGAAAAAATTACACAGGTGTGAAAAAATCGAATTCAACTTACCTCTAGATGAAAGTAACGAGTCTAATAACTTGTTTAACAAAACTTTCGGATTTCACTTATTTTAAAAAGCGTCATTTGTCTAAGTTTTACAAAAAAAAAAAAAAAATACTTTTAGAGAATGTTAAGTTGTTTCTATTTACTCAATTTTAAAAACGCTTTTACACTATAAAAATAATAATTTATGCTTGACCAAAGATCCTAAAGTGTTTATGGAGAAAAGTTATATGTTTTAGCTTCTAAAGATTCATTTTTGCTGCTATTCAAAAATATTTATTTTTCCCCTAAAACGTTGGAAACATCAACTCTCTAATTTTTTTTAAATTAAAAAACACACTTTTAACTTTTCAAAGCTTAGCGAAATAAACTATAACTACCTGATCATATTTCTCCAAGAAAACATTCAATTTTACAAAAAACGTTTTGTAAATTTGTTATCCGATAAATGTTTTTTTATTTTCAAAATAATAATAAATTCAAGAAATTTCTCCAAAACTTTATTTTGATTTAAAAAAAAAAAGAAAAAAAGAAAAAGGAAATGCTTGGTGACCACACTTTCTGGTCTTTCAAACTTACACGTAGAAAACGGAGTACTAATATTTGCTTCCTTTTTTTCTTTTTTTGGAGTGGTATTGTTTCCTTTAATATCTGTAATTCTGATCTCCTAATATTTTTCTTCCTCTACACGCTTCAATCGAAAGAAAGAAAGCGAGAAGTGTTTCTCTTTCTCAAGAACTCTTTATACACACACTCATTAATTAAATCTCTTAATTGTTACTATAAAGGTTTTTTTAATTCTTTATCTGAGAATTTCCTCATATACACTTTGACACATACAAGAAAACAAAAAAAAAACCTCCCAGGGACTGAATTAGGTTCTATAATGATGGTATAGAAGATTATAGTTTTCTTTATTGGGTTTCATCCAAAATTTTGGGTAATTGACTTTTCTTTACTCGCTTATTGTTCTGATTTGTGGGTAATTTTTCGGATTTTTGGAGGACCAAAGTTTTTTTTTTTTTTTTTTTGGACTATGTTCTTGTGAATGGTGTCCTATATTGGTCTCTTTTGTTGGTTTTGAAATCTAGGGTTTGACTATTCTTTATTAGAATTCTTATGAGGAGATTTTATAGCCTATTTTAGTTGAGGAAGGAAGCATTACAGAGGCTTCTTGTTGATGGTATTTGATAAGGTGAAAAGGCATTGTTATGGTTGAATAAAGTGATTTGCTGTATATAGTGCACATAGTGAATAACCCCTAGTTGCAGTGAGCTTAGAATTGTCTGAATTTTTTAGTTTCATTGGTGGTCTCTTTTTGAATCATAGGGTTCAGAACATTTTTAATTTGACCCCTATAGACTGATTTTGTTTCTATAGCCAATTCATTGAGAAACATGGGAAGGACAAAGGGTTAGTTGAGACAAACAATTCTACTTATAGGATGGTGATTTTGTTTTTAAAGCAAATTTTGTGAGCAACTGTGGCGAACGGCAGGTTAATATGACTTGGTTCAGTTTTTGTGCCTTTTTGGTTCAAGAGAGAAATTGGTTTGCTTGGAGGCATGGCAACTAAATTAGGTTGACACGTGTGAGGGTTGATATTAGGAGTTACACTGAAGAAAAGTGTGGGTTTTTTCCTCCTTTTGTTCTTTGTTTGGATAATGTTCATTAGTAGTGTTATGGAAAGCAGTGAGCCAACATTAGCCCCTCAATGGTTAAGGAGCAGTAAACATGTGACAAGCTTTGTTACTGCGTTGTCCCCGTTACATTCAGGTTACTTTCATGCTCTAACACTTTCCATACTTTTTTCTGAAACATGCATTTTCATTTCACTTGAACTATTTCCTTTTTTGTGTTCTCGTTATAGATGATCCTGCCCCATCAAAACTTGCAAATAATAGATCACTGTCAATGAATATGAGCGATAGAGAGTTGAGGCATCCTGCTGCATCCGATCGAGCCATCTCATCAGGCAACCGATGGTGCTCCAACAGTAGTATTTCCCCTAACTTGCGATCTTACAATAGTTTTAGAAGCCATCGTCATAGTGACATGGATAAAGATATTAACAAGTACTGCAAGAAATCAAATTTAGGAAATCATAGGTCAAGGGACCTTCCTGATACTTCGAGGAAACATCGCTGGGACCTATTTGAGGATGAGGGGTTTAGACAGTCACAGTCGATGATTTCTGGTAGAGTTAGTGAGAAATGGCCTAGGAATTTGAGCGGTGGCCCGCTTGCTTCAGTTAGTGGTGTGGACAAAGCAATTGACAGTGGCATCCGACCCATAGTAACTGAAGAACGACAAGTATCACCTAGGGTTGGAAGAGTCCGATCTCCTGGTTTGGGTACCATGACTCACGGTTTACCAACGGGCACATCAGGCACTACTGGCAATAAGTCGGCTTCTGCTCTGGCAGATATTACGGCAGTGGCCGGTAACAATAACTCTGGCCTATCTTCTGTGAAACAAGTTGCTTCTTCTGGACCTCCTTCTCCGATTTCTAGCAAGTCAATTGGCAGGGGTCTTAATATGGCTGAAACAGTCGCCAAGGGTCCTCCTTGTCCTCAGACTACTTCCCGGGTTGGTTTCCCTTTTTGTTTATATGATGTGGCTTACATTAGAAAGTTTATATGCTCATTCTTAGTGTTTAACATAACAGTTATCCCATGCAAATCAACGACTTGAAGAGCTTGCTATGAAGCAATCTAGGCAATTGATACCACTGAAACCATTGGTAACTAAGGCTTCGGTAAGGGTTTCTGCAACCATCATCTTTTGGATAGCTTAGGTGTCTAATTGCTTATTTACTTTCTGTTTTTCTTCTTCTAGATGTTTAATTACTAGATACATGAAAGTTATTCCGAAAGTTTTACTATGAAGCACAATTAATTGACTGAATGACTTGCCCTTCTGTGGTACTGACATCTTTATCATAAGTTTTGATTGGAACCTTTAACTCGTGTAGTTTCCCCTCTCTCGCATGATGAATTATACAAATGCATTTATTAGGCATAGCTAGATAACATGGTCTACGTGTATCCTGACTAACGGCGATTTAGTGTCAGATACCAATATGAATAGCATAGACAGTGTTGTAACAATGACAATCAGAGAGAATAAATGGCGTGATGTTCCGAGAAACAGAGTTATTCACCTTATCATGCTTCTTTGTCCATTTATGATACCTTGTGCTTAGCATGGAATTCATGGATATCGTTTCTAAAACTGAATTATTTGCTATTCAAAATCACACAATTGTGTTTGAGTTAGGAAGCTCATGAATTAGGAACTTAGTAAATTGTGCAAGTTAATGGGTTAATGGATGTGAATTATTTCACACCTGTTTATAACCTGTCAGTTTCATTCCCCCTCGCCTCCCTGTTTTTTGGTTTTTCGGGATTGTTCGGAAATACTTTTAGCCGTCACATAAGTAAGATTGTTCACTTCAAGATAGCATATCTCATTTTATTGGCTCGTCTATTCATCTTCTCATTCAATGAGAAAGTAAGACGGAAGTTGGATATACTATTAGGCATTAGCTCCTTCTTAGCTCTTACTGATCTTGCATTCTCTTCCTCTCTAGCCAGCACCTTTTGACCATTAAAATGTGTATTTTTGTTTTCCACATAGTTGATGCTTGAAAGAGTTCATCAAAGTGTATTATCTTAATTCTTATCAAAAGAAAAAAAGTTCATCAAAGCGTGTAAGAAAAAATTCTTACATACTGAAAGAAGATTTTTTTTTCTTGCCTTCATGTCTTTCTTCTTGAACATTTAAGTGGAAGAAAAAACAATCTAGTAATTTTTTTTTTTTTGGTGATGTTAGAAACTGAGAAAATTGTCTGTACCTTTATTTCAGTTATAAATGAACCATTTTTCAAGAATTTCCTAACACAATTCATTTATGGATTTTTAACTATGTTATAGATTCATCATTTATTTCATAACTGGGAGAATTAGTGAATTGGCTCTTGGTTTTAATCCTCGATCTAGTAACTGTGGCTTGTGGATTTTGATTCTTCATGTGTTCAAGCTTTTCAGCTCAACTGTTAAAAGCTATTTTACCGATCGTGATTTTAATTCATAACTTGGAGAACTGGTTCTTAATTTTAATCCTTGGCCTAATAACTGTGGCTTGTGGGTTTGATTCTCTGTCTCATGCTCTCAATTGTTAAAAACTATATTTAGGATTGTATAATTTTCCTTGGCTCTATATCTCGAGGAAATTATAGTTTATTTTTTTATCCCAGTTGATGAAATAGAAATTAATTTGGATTTGCTGTTTAAAAAAAAAAAATGAAGTTTGGAGCTGACTTGGTATTTTTAAACCCTGAAATTCACAGACCGTACCGAGTTCAACCAACAACCAGGTCTAGTGGTGCTGCATCATTTCCTATTCAGTGTATACCTGTCTTTCCTTATTTCTTCCTTTTTGTTATCTTTTCCCCAGACAACTCTCATTGGGGTAGGTTGGGGATTATTGATTTACATTCTAACAATAGCTGTGGTGCACATAAAAGTAAGTAGTCATAGCCAGGCGAGATGCAAAAGAAGGTGTTTGTCTTTTAGCAAAATGTTTCTTTAGTTGTTAGGTCGAGTTGTGATTTGTGAATGAGCCCTTAACATATCACCATTTGCCTTTCCAACTTTTCAAAACCTCAGTAGCTCTTATGATTTTCTTGTTGTGCTTAAAAACTGTATGGGAAGATCATCCGACTCTGATGTATTGTGGGATTCAAGGATAAAATTGGAAGGGAGGGGGTGGGAAGAAGACGGAAAGTGAAGAGCATTATGATTGAGTTAGACATTGTTGTGACTAAGCATTTTTCAACGGATGATAGATCATAGCAGACTTGCCAACTATTATCCTGCGCCTGACTGATTGTCCATGTATCACAAGGTATTATGGATGAGCTGTGTTCCATTTTCGTATTGCTTGTACATGTTACAGGTGAGACTTCCTGTCTCGGTTAAACTTGTAACCGGGTTTGCTCTTGTGACATAGACATGACCAATTCTCACTAACTCGGGAAAGCCAAGCCTTTTCTCCTACCAATACTGATCTTTTCTCTTTCCTCCAAATGGTAAGTCCTGATTTTCTAGGTGGTTCTTTAAGGGCTGCCATTTGCCAGAGCCTTCAACATTTGTTTGCCTTTATCCAAAAAAAAAAAAGAAAAAGGGCTGCCATTTGCCAAAAGCACATAAAATGAGTTGTTGTCCAATTTTATTGCCTCTTAACTGAAATAACAAACAGTAGAAAGAGACTGTAACCAAAAAGGGAATGTTTACAAAGTCACAGGGATGACTTGTTCAATTGTCACCATTTCAAAGGCAGACAGATGGGATGGCTGGATCCCCTCTCAATGTTAGCCTTTCCAGCAATTGGACTGAAGGAGGTTCGATATCTCTTTTCATAAAAAGAGGCTTTATATTACTTTTATCTTCCTGCAAACCATACTAAACTACTGGAAGTATAGTATCTGTACTATTTGTGGTATCTTTGGACGTGGTTTAAGAGGTGCTCTTATTATGCACAAATGCCTAGTTTCCTAGGTTACAAAATACATTACCTCCAAAAAAGAGGGGTCAAATTTGTCTCAGTGCAGCCCTTGCTGGTGGTTTGTATTTGGGAAGGCGTCATGTAATATGATGCAAGAAGTGGTATATGTGGATCCTCTTCAGTGTTTCAGTGGAAGAATCCTTATTTTCTTTGTTCATGACTTGAAGAATACTTACCTGAGATCAAACGTTTTATCTACTCATCCACTATTGCTTCTTTCATGTATCTGAAATTATTCAACATCAGTGAGTTTTCTGTTTGGCAAATCTATATTGGTGTACGATTTAAAAAAATTGTTAAATTACTGTCTAGTCTAGTAATTTTCCAAGAACCGAAGAGCAAAAATTCAGGATTGCATCTTTTGTTGAAATAATCATTTTTATTGGCGTTACTTTGAATTATATGCATAATCTAATTGCACAGAAACGATCCATGTATGCTTTCCTATACAGACACGTGCCACACTTATGGCAACATATTGCATGCCTTTCTGAAGGCATTAGAGTGAAAATTATCAGTGAAGACTAGGTTAGCGTTATAGGAAATTATGGAAAGAAGTAATAAGTGAAAGACGGAAAAAAGTCATAATCTGGTTGCCTATTTTAGAGGATGCATAAAGTTTGATAGGGTTTTGGTAGAATACTTAATGAAGCTGCAGGAGTCAAAACTAGAGACTGCAAAAATCACATTAGAAGAGTCTGATTATTCATCTAATAAATTGATCAAGTCAAATCATTTCAGCCCAATTTTGTTTACACTAGCTTTTCTCCCCGTAGACTCCATTAATCATATGTTAGACATGAATTATTATCTTGATAAGATACATTCCTGCAATCTTTGATTTCAGGTGCCAAATCCTTCTGATAAACCGAGAACCAAGGTTGAGCTGCAGCAGCAAACTGTCTCATCGTCTCATCCTGTCTGTCAAGGTCTCTCAAGCAAGCTTCACGTCTTTAAGCCAACAAGAGAGAGGAATGGTGTGAACAGTAGCTTGAGCCCAAATACACACACAAAAGGGCCAAATGCCCTTCTCGCCGTTCCTCCATCTGCTTCTACACAGAGTCCAGCAAGTAATGCTGCTTCCTCTACCTCTGAACGCAAGCCTGTTGGGAAAATGATGGAAAAGAAGCTATCATCCCAAGCTCGGAGTCGGAATGATTTCTTCAATCTTATGAGAAGGAAATCTATTGGAAGCAGTTCAGCTGTCAATGGTGAAGGATGTGCTGTATCACCATCATCTTTATATAAGTCTGGTGTTTCAGAAGTTTTGACAGCAGATGCTATCCCTCAGGATCAAGATGCCTCACTATCTGATGAGAGCCCAAGGGTTGAGCAATCAGCTGATAGCTTGGGTGAAAATACATGCCACAGTGACTCTTCTGATGGGAAGAATAGTACTGACAAGAGCTTGTCGAAGTCTGATGCAATCTTCTGTTCAGAAGAGGAAGAGGCTGCATTTTTGCGTTCTCTGGGCTGGGAGGAAAATGATGATGAGGGCGGCCTTACAGAGGAGGAGATCAGTGCCTTCTACAGAGATGTTGCAAAGGTTTGTTCTTTCAAGTTGACAAAACCATATTTCTCATACACGGAACAGTTGAAATATTGTCTGAAGATGCTGTGATTGTTTATATGGACCTAATTTTTATTGTATTATTATTATTATTAACATTTCTGTTGGAAGAGGTGTAGACTTTGTGGAATCGCCTTTTAGATGTTAAAATATACAAGTTCCAGCTTATTGACTTCAAAATATTTCATGGCACTAAACGGTCCCTTTTTGTTTTTTTTTTCTGTGTGCGCAGTACATCAATTCAAAGCTGTCATTCAAGGCTATGCAAGGAGTACAGTCAAGGTTTCTGTTGCCGCTCCACTCTGGAATTGGAGATGTTGGTGGAATTTCTTCTTGATACAGCTCAACCAGAATGATATACCAAAATGGTTATTGAATTTTGTTAGTACTTTATTAGAAGTGGGAAACTTTTCTGATCTTGTCTTGTTCGATTAGATTTTGTGGGAAGCAATGAGAATAGAGAGGGTTTGGCAGTGCTTAATGTGCTTTTCCAGTTAAAGATTTTCTACCTTCTAGAGATCCTGGTAAAAGGATTGTGCCTTTGATCAGAGGTTTGGAAAAGAATTTCTTAACAATGATCCTATTAGTTAGTGGTAAAATGTTAGTTGCTTTAACTATACAAAAGAAAATTATTGGTAGAAAGCACCTTCAAACAACTTTGTCTGGAAAAGAATTCTAATGTGCATGCAGCATGTTGAATATGTTAGGATTTGGTATTGCAGAGATCATCTTTATAGAATTTTTAATATGGTTCTTTAAACAGGAGGTTGGTAGAAACAATTGGTTTGCCCCCTATGAGCCCGTTTGGATTGGCTTACAGCTTAAAGCTGTTTGCAGCTTATAAGCTGAAAAAAATAAGTTGGGGTAGTCCAACTTATTTTTTTTGGCTTATAAGCTGTTTTCAGCTTATAAGCTGCTTTAGATAAACTAAGTCAAATGGGTTCAATTATTTTTTTGAGCTTATTTTAAGCATAAAATGACTTTAAGCTGGCCAGCCAAACACTCAAAAAAGCTGAAAACAGCTTATAAGCCAACTTATAAGCCAATCCAAACGGGCTCTATTCCTCTTTGATACTTCTATTTTTTTTTTCCTGTTTAAAAAGTATTCTTCTTTCGCAGCAGACAATGAATAAAGACGAGGAAAAAATTGTTCTTCTTTACACTAAATGTCTTGTCAACTGCTGCGGTTGCCACATTTTGGAAGAACTAGCTAACTCTGGGTTTGAGTGGCATTTTACTCCTGATCACAACTCTCTCAAAATGAAATCTTGACTTAGACGTGGTACATATATTTAAATTTGATAGTCTAGATATTTTTTGAGACCTATTGCTTGGGAAAATGAACATTGTCTGGTCTGAATCAGTTTCGAATTTGACAGTATGTCTGACATGACGTTTTCGTTTAACTAATAAGTAGTAATTATCAGTCTAATTCAAATATCAAAATTATCGTTCCAGATGCATTTATGCTTCAACCCCAACTTATCATATTTACGACTGAAATAAACTAGTAAAAACCAACATTTCTACAAATATATATACTGTTGATTTATAACTATGTATCCAATTCCTACAAGCAACTAATTTTTGACTATTTATGGAATTGGTTATTCTTTGTTAACTTTGTTTCCACACAAATGAAATTCAACACAAGTCGGGCGTTCAGTATATTAGATTTCCAGAGTCATAAAAATTAACAGCCGGAAATAGTACCTCCAATTGCTCAATTATATTGCTACTTACTAGATAATAGGGATTAGTGTAAAGATGTGTACATTTTGGACCACCACTTGCCCATCTTCTTTTTAGTCTACAAGTTGGTTTTGATTTATTTTATTTATGGCTTTTTGAAAAGATATTATATATTTCATCCGTGTCAAATTATTTGTGGTGATTTTTTTTTACACACCTACTAAGAAACATTAATCAACAATGATTTTTAACTATTTTACCCTTTATTGGGTATTTGAATAATCATAGCATCACCCACAATTGAGGTGTTTGTAGTCTTCAAGAACAATAACTACTAAGGGTGAAATGGAAAAAAACAATTACTTTTGTCTTGAATTTTTAAAACGACAAATAATTTGAGACAATTATTTTTAAAAATTGCGACAGATGATTTGAGACGGAGGGAGTACCTTTTTCCAATATATTATATAATTTTATGGTTTAATTACAGAGTTAATTAAGGAGGATGACAAATTCAATTGTACAGTAATAATCAAGAGGTCCAAGTTAATAAATTCTTCGACCTCTTGATCATTATATTGTGGCTAACTTAGTGGTACAAAAGTTGAAATATAAAAGGCGACGAGAAGGTCAAGCTAGAGGAAATTTAAAAACCAAAGTCGGGACAACTATTTTATTAATTGGACTTAAGTTATTTTAATTGTCACTTTCTCCAAGATTGGATTAGTCCTCGATCCAATCAATTTTCTACTAATTTTTCCCATTGATTTTATATATAAAGTAAATAAAGATTAGTTTACGTCAAAGTATATATACTAAAAATCAAATGGGAATCATGTTCATTCTGATTGTCGTCACAGTGACTACTGCATTACCGAGAAAATAGGAAGATCAAGTCATTTGGACATATACAGGGCGACTGACTGAGAAGTTGACTTAATTTTTTATATTGTTAAAAATAAAAAGTAAATAACTTTGGTGAGAAGAAAGGCTACTAGGATATATTTTGTACTGTAATTATGAGATAAGATTACTAGAAATATTCAAATTATGCGCCGACGCATGTTGGGTCTTCAAAGACATTTTTATTTTAAAAACAAATAAAGAGGCTTTTAATTATTAGAGAATGAAGATTATTTTGACAAAGCAAAGTTGACGAAGATTATCACAAGATTCAAAGGGAATTATTTCCATCCTAAATAGAGAAGCATAATTTTCTCTCTCTCTCGCTCTCTCGCTCTCTTTAAAGTAACGATATAAACTTAATCTCATCTAAAGATGTAAACAAATACTCAGTTCAATAGATGCTCCTACCAGTTTATGACCTTTTCTTCTCTTTTTATACAGAGATGAGAGATGTTATCCAATTTGTATAATCAATCAAATTAATATATATACCATTTAAAGCTAAATAGCTAAGGCAATAAGATATATACTCGATGATTCAATTTTTGGCTCGTCTATATTATTCACAATTGGTGTTCCTCCTTAATTAATTAGGAACAGTATGTCACAGACTGAAAGGTTAGAAACGATTACTTATTTCACGATGGTTTACTAGTCATACTATTTCGTGAAGGAACAAAACAAAAGTAATCAAAAAAAAAAAAAAGAAGGATTTACAAAGCCAAAATAACTATTAAAAAAAACAAGTGAAACGTATGTATATTAAAAGTTAAATTCAACAGAGAAAGCAATCTTAAATTTTGATCGAAGTCTAGTTATTTGCCTCTCCTTCTTATCGTATTTCATCGACTGCTGTATATAATGTAAGTATGTAACAGATATGAGCTCAAATCTTTTCGAAAACCTGTTATATTTAAAAAAATATATGAGTTAGTTAAGTGGTAATTAATATTGCACATATACAGTTAAGAGGCTCAAAAATCAAAGTGGATCAAAATATACTGCTAATTAGGAAACTACAATAGGGGTTGGTTGCAACACTCGGATATGGTAAAAAAAAATTGCCCGTAAACATCGCCAGATAAATAGATACATGAACATGAATTAATTTGATTTATAAACTATTATTGTATTTGCTTGAGATTTTTGGTTTGTAGAGTAGACATGTCGGTTCAATCCATGAACGTGTGTGGATTGATCGGATTCCAAAAGAAAAAAAAAAAAATGTGTGATAATTTTTCTTTTCTACAGTACTTTGTTAGCTTAGAGCTTAGTGAGAAATAGTAAGAATTAATATTTATTATCATTAAAGGAGCTACGTCAGAATCTGCTGCGGCGACGCTTGCTCTTCCTCAAAGACCACGCCTACATAAAAAGTCCATGTCCCAAAAAAAAAAAAACTTTCTTTTAGTTATAAAATAAAGTTTACAAAGAAAGTAAAGTAAAACATAAACAGAGATAGATTGATATATTATTCAAATTGAATAGATATATAAATGAACTAAATTGATTTCATTTATAGAAGAAAAGAAATTGTTGTGATGCTTTCCAGTAAACGGTTGTGAATCTTTTAGAAGCTGCATGCTTGATTGTAAACTTGAGAAAACTGCTGCAAGACTTTTCAGGAAGTTGCCTAATTGAGCTATTTGCAAGTTGTCTGCTTGATTGCAAAATTCTTCAGGAAGCTATGTATTTAAATGGACATCTACAACACAATGTATTTATAAGACTTATATATATCATTTTTCTTTTTTCGAGGAGGTCGAGTTGCGCTCAAATGATAGGTACTCCCATCATCCTTCTTTATGTGACACTTTTATTTTTCAACATTCAAACTATATAAACTGTGATTTTAAAATATATTTATTTATCATATTACATGAAAAGAGTTGTAAGAGTAGTACTTTTTGTATTATTTTCTGAGTATCTTAATTTTAATTTGAAATAATGAATTGAACTAATTCAATTAAGCTTTAAAAATTAGTCAACTTGACTCTTGAGAAAGAAAATGTATTATATAAATTAGAACTCAATGAGTAATATACACACACATGGGCATAATCAATTCTTTTCTCGTAAATAATTTTCATCAGTAGAGTGAAGTACAAGATATATATACTCGTACCTATATCTCTAGCAAAAAATTAAGGGTCAGTCTTTTAAAATTAACAAGCCGCTGGGATATATTTCCTCCGTCCTATTTAAACTGTCTTCAGTTTTTTTCACGCCCACTTATAAAAGTTATAAATACAAGATAGAGTTTAGTAAGAGTATTTATTAGATGTTTTTGACAATTGAGCAATATTAAAAAAAAAAATCTATTTCTTTAATGTTAGAGGTATAGTTGAAGATTGCCAACTTTAGTCTTGAATTCGTAAGTGACAATTATATGTTTCGAAATAATTTTTTTGAGCTAAACCGATAGTTTAAACGAGATGTAAGGAGTATATTTTAGCGACACTTTCTTCTAACCGCCGGTCGCTAAGGGCTTGTTTTTCGTAAAATAGTGTAATTATGTTATTGAATTGGTCTAAAAAAGTTATATAAAGAGTTTAATTCAAAAGCTATAGGGGCAGAAAGTGGGATGTTTTTGTATATTTGGTGATACCAAAAAAATTGTTCTCCGATACACTATTCGAATTGATGGGATCTCTTCTAAAAAAATCGAATATTACATATGTTTCTCATGCTTTGACTGAAGTAAACCAAGTAAAAAACTATAATCGTATAATCGCAAATCTTTGGCTAAATTATGTGTCCAATACCTATAAATAACTACTCCTAATTAATTTGACTATTATGGCACTGAATATTGTTTTTTCAATAAGAAATTCAACACAATTCGGTCTGTCCGTATATAGATTAATTAAATTTCCCAATGTCGTAAAAATTAGCAGCCGAAAATAGCGACCATAGTTTTCCTAGTGAAATTAAAGTTGCATTTGTCCTCGTGCTCAATTATGCTATGCTAAATAATAGGGACTAGCCAGTATAAATAAATATGTGCACATATTTGCCCACCTTTTACCCAAGGCACTCCCATTTGCGGCTGAATGCGTCTTTCTGAGAGAGATCTAAACATGGTTTTCTTTTTATTTATTTTATATGGTTTAATTATATTCGGAGAGGTTCTTTTTTTGAAGAATTTTTTAACAAATGTAAACGAAGGATGTGAGATTCAAATCATTATTATAATACTTAAGATGGCATTGGATTTGAATTCGGACATAATAATGCTATTTTTTTTTATAATCATCAAGTATTGGTAAAACTTACTCACACCAGGTGTTTACGCCAAATCAAAACATGCATGTCCTATTAATCTAGATTTATGCCGCATAAGCAATAATCGAGCCAGGATTTTCAAAAGGAATTCAAAATAGAAATATGTAATTAAACACCTGAAGAAGCTAAGGCAATTCAAAATATAATATATATACATTAAAAAAATTGACCTATTTACGCGATATAATTTTTCGATGAGTAGGTGTTAATTGACCCCCCTTTAACAAAAGAGCCTCAATACTGTCCATAAGGCTCATTAAAGAGGAAAAAACTCCCTAAGAGATTTCTCTATCTCAGGACTCAAACCCGAGACCTTTAATTAAGGAGTGGGGCATCTAATTCATCCCCGCATATGGGCATGGGTGGTATAACAATACTATTTGACTCATGGTGTTTTTACCACCAAACCTTCCTGTACATGAAAGGGTTTAATTAAAGGAGTTCAGTAACAAAGAATGTCAGGTCAACTATTAGTCTACTGGACTAAAATTTTCTATATTGTCACTGTTTCCAAGAGCCGATTGGTCCTCGATCCCATTGATTATATAAGTACTCATCTATCCAATATTTAACCAAGCAAGGCATTTGTCCAAGCATTCAAACACTATTCCAAAAGCCATGCATGTACAAGTGTCTCAAACCGTCGTACACTTCAAGCATTATTCTAACTGTTGTGTAACATATAGTTATCTTTCTCGCTCACCAAGTTTTTTCAAAATCATGCATTGGCTTCATATTGTCATTTAGCCTAGTTATTATTCTTTGTCAAACTATATGTAAACAAGAAATGATATACACTATATGTATATATGATATATATGTTTATGAGAGAAATGAAAATTAGAATCCTGTTCATTCTGGTTAGCGTCACCGTGACTAATTAACTTTAGTTAGAAACAGGGGAGATCAAGTCATTTCGAATAATATCGTATGGGGTTTAGAGATGGCTAAAGGTTCATTACATATAATAATTTTCGAGAAAAAATTATTGCTTTTGGGAAATGGCTACTAGATAATTATATTTTGTCACATTAGATTAAGGTAATTTGTTAGGGCGACACAATCTCAACACTCATTCTTAGTCTCGGGAAAGGAAGAGGGGGGGGGGGGGGGGGGCGGTGTGTGGCGTGTGGACGTATACATGGGAAAAGTAATTGGATGTTAGTACGTTGAATTAGTATTTAGGAATAAACAAATGCATATTATGTTTTCATTGACGTTTGGATAAAAGGAAGGGGAAAAAGACTCAATGTTCTATGGTAATGCCAATAGATATGTACTTCATCTCTTTGTTGGAACGCTAAACCGAACACATTATTATAATTAGAATTAGAACCAACTCGAATGTGAATCTTGACATATTGATGATTTTTTGCGGTAGATATTTTGTCAGAAATTTGGCCGAGTTATTGTGAATTAGCTGTTAGAAAAATATTATTTTCTATTTAATATCTTAAAAAAAATGACTATTTCTATAACGTTTTTTATTGGCTTTAATACAAAGACTTGATTCTATTTTATTAGCCTTAATTGCAGAATTCATTTGACATTTTCAAACGGTATTATTATATTCAATTTGTTAATTAATGGTCTTAATGGTCAAATATTGTCTTTATGGTTATTTACTACTCTTAATATTTTTTGGACGTTGGCATATGATTAATACATTGGACGTTGGCATAGATCCTTCTTGTGCTCATGTTGTTGGATATGGAAATATCAAGAGACAACTTCTACTATATATTCCTATGTCTTTTCTTTTGTGGAGGTGACAGAGACAGAGAATACGATAGAGCCAAACATACTTCCTCTCATATATTTTAGTATAACACTTTATCATATATTTTATTGCTGGGTAGTATAAGATAAATCTTTGTTAGATTCTGGCTCCTAGTTTTGTAACTAGAAGAGCTTGTTGAATCCTAGGGGATACACCCATACCGGGTGAAATATCCTTAAGGACAGTGTCATTGGCATGCCTCAAGCTACGAAGAATTCTCTACAAGAGTTCGTGATCAAGTATTTTCCTCAAGCTTAGAAGAAGTTCCTACAGGTGTTCGTGATGAAGATAAGTCCCTACAAGTGTTCATGATGAAGAGAAGTCCTTACACTTTTCGTGATGAAGTATTTTCCGTAAGATTTCCAACATTAGCTAGGTTCCTAATAAATAAATAATTAATATTTTTTCTTTATCTCTTTATATTTTTTCCTTTTTTGTGACAAAGTAAAAATTGTAAGGAAATATCTTCTTATAATGTTTTAAGGATAGAGTTGTACCAGCCTCCCTGAGGGGAAGGGGGGGGGGGGGGGGGGGGGGAAGTAGGTAAAAGAGGGAATAATTACAGGATTCTCTGGTCGTTTGGTTTGAGGTCAAAATAGTCCCGGGATTACAATCCCGGGACTAATTTATACCATCTGTTGGTATTATTTTATACCATCTGAAAGATGGTATAAAATAATCCCAGTATAAGTGGGTTAAGAAGGTATAAGTTGAGTTATTCCAGCACTAATTTTTATACCACGTTTGGTACAAGGTATAAAATAATCCCGGGATAAATCTATACCTTATACCAAACGTGGTATAAAAATTAGTACCGGCATAACCCATGTTATACCTTAAACCAAACGACCCCTGATCAGTGATTGAGTCAATGAATTATTGAATTTTGTGAATCAATTCAACTTTAAAATAAATGAGTAAAAGGAAAGGTAATTTGACACGTGTTTATTTAATGACAATATTCGCTATTAATTATGTAAGGCTTAAATTTTTCATATAGCTTAGAGGCTCATAAATCAAAGTGGATTTTGAATTTATTACTTATACGGAAGCTTCATATAGGGTTGGTTAAATTAAGGGGTGGGTTTGAAACCCATGGATCAAGAAAGAGAACGAGAAACGGAGTACTAAACTATCAGACCTTGGTCAAGAGGGCAAGAGAATAAGACAAAGTTCTGTTTTATACACATATATTTATAATGATAAAGCTCTATATATGCATTGATGGTCTCAGAAATACTTACACAACTAGATCACTTATTAGTTAATTTTATGTAATAAATAAGTACTCATTTATAGAAATCTTTATTATTATAACAAGTAACAACATATTCGGTATACTCCCAAGTCCCATCAGGTGGAGATTAAAATTCACTAATAGTATAATATTCCTATTTTACATTGTCAATATATAGAATTCAGATCTTATAAAGAACACTATTTAGGGGGTTTAATTCATGCAAGTTGTGTAGTGATCTGATCTCCAACCACTTGTTTTATTAGTTTAGCAGTATACGTCTTTTGTTTGTTTAAAGAAGCAACGTGCATTAGAATTTGCTGCGGCGACGCTTGCTCTTCCTCTAAGTCCCCGCCTACATAAATTAAAAAAAAAAAAAAACATACCCAAAAAGGTTCCTCTTTTTTTTTTTTTTCATTAGGGGCAGAAGGCAGAATTGGGCTAAAATAATATTACTCCTTAAATTTTTGATGAAATGGTACTGTCTGCGATGTTTTTATTTACAGTTTAAAATTAACACTTTTTATTTACAGTTTAAAATTAACACATCTATAAAGAAAGTCATTTGATAATATTACACGTTAGAGGTGTTTCATTTTAATAAGTACTCTTATCTTTTCTGTGAGTGACTAATTAATTATTATGAATTAGTTTTGTTTAACTAAAGTGAAGAATAAAAACTTAAAAAGGATAGAAGGAAACAGAATACGTACAATTCCTACATTTGAACACTTGGAGCGTATTAAATACAGTCACGCAACACATCGATCGCAAACTTAGTGTAGTCGATTACTATGAACTCTCTATATTCACCGTTCGTTGGACCAAAATCATTTCTTTGTACAATAATATTGTAAATTTGTAATTAATATATTAAGTACATCCATACATATGCCTGATTCCAGAACATATATAAAACCTTTTTGTTTTCCATCCGGTATTCAATATTATACCTGTATTGGGGGCCCGACTAATCCAGATTCGCTTCGCGTAAGACCCATTTAAGGAAGAAGTGCTTCGTAACAATATTTTCTCCATACTCAGGGCTCGAACTCAAGGCCTCTGGTTAAGAATGAAGGAATCTTATCCATCTCACCACAACCCTTTTTGATTGCCTGAACATGTATATGCACATAGGAATATATTCTTTTGGTTATCCACATAAAAACATCAATTAACGAAATATAACATAGATCTAGGAGGGCAGTGGATAAAAAGAACCATATTGCGTGTGAAAGTGAAACAAAAAAACTACAAAGACTTGAGGAATTTTTTTTCAATTTATTATTGAATTACATAAAATTAATGCCATGCTAAATTGACTGAAAAGGATTCCTTCACCATTGACTAACTTTTCCTTAATAGAGGCAAGAAATGACAATATAATAGTGCTTCATTAATCGTTTATCCATGATAAGATAATGAAATGGTCGACAACAAGCGTGGGATGTTACTTGCTAATATGGAGAAAAACACTTTCTAATTAATGACTAAATACTTGATTCAACTAATAATTACTTATTTAAATGAACAATATAATGTAGTTTTTAATTTATATAGGGTTGGACGAGACCAGATTCCTTTCTCATGTCAACTGGCCACCTTTTTTTGTTGCTTAATTAAAAAAGAAACTGGCTAATTCATGAGACTTGTTTTATTAATTGTCCCTTGAAATGGAGACTGTAGATGAGATGCGTTGGAGCTGCTGGAATGAATTTCTTTTTCTCCATTTTATTCGCTCGAGAAACAAAAAATTATAAATTAGCTTAACTTGCGGCATTACAGATCCCAATCCTAAAATTAGTTCAACTCTTTTGTTTTTCGTCCTTTCTTAAGCATGTCTTTGACAAAGGTCTTTTTAACCATGCTGTTTTGCCGATTTACATTTGACAGCTTAAAGAAACTTGTCCCCTATGACTATGCGACCATTGTTATTATTATTTTCCTTTTAAAGAAAAAAATTTAATGGTTAATCAAGACTCTTAAAAGTAAGTATTGGTCATCCAATTAAAACTTGAAATTTTGAGATTGAATTATTTCCTTGGATCTTGAATTTTATGCTAGCTCGTTAATTTTGCCTTGGAGTGAGCAATTTTTTCCTAAGATCTAGTCCTAGACTATAAGATTATTTAGTTTTCTATTTTTTCTCCTTTATAATCTTCATTGATATCAGAACAGACTTTTGAATGATTTCAAACGGTCGTATATAACAACTTTAATTTGAGAAAACTTTAAGATCAAATTGTCATTGAATACATGAACTATTATTTTTTGAGATTAAACGAAAGGTTACTTTGAATTTCTAACTACTATTGTTTATGCATCATCAAATTCCCGTCCCTCAACCCACTCGCCAAGTTAAATCTGAGTTGAACAAGACCAAAATGAAAACTTCTTATTCAAACACTAGTGGCGTGAAAAAAAAAATGCATCGTACGGTAGTTTAAGAAGCACTTGGGTGATGGCATCATAAAGGTAGTATAAGAAACATCTGAATCCCATATATAAAATCAAAGAAGTAAAAACGGAATATTTTGTTGGCAGTTAATATATGGGTGATGGCTAAGAGAAATAAATTAAAATAAAATGATAGAGAGAGAAAAGAGAGGTCTTCGAGTTGACAATTTCAAGATCTGATCCCAAGGCCAAGGGCCCAAGGCTCGTCCTCTCCTCAATGGGATTTCGTACAGGGCTCGCATTCCTTAAGAAGAAGATGTCTGTGCTAACTTTTTCTAAAGTATTTTTATTAGTCGAATAACTTATATGTATACATCAAACTAAATACAAGATATATTTGAATCACTTAACTGTGATTATATGATAAGTATTCCGATTTGTTGCTATCTTCAAGTTCCTATTATGACTACGTCAAGTTGGCAATGGAATAGAAATTTTACGTTGAAAATTAAGTGCTTTAAGCATGCTACTATTTAGTAGTATTTACATAGAGTCGCAAGTCTAATTTATATAGTGGGATACCTAATAATATACAGGCTATCGAAGGTTTAATAAAATACTAGGGGAAACGATTGAGGGTGTTCTAAGTGCTTGACAAATATTGTGTAATATATTTTTTTTCTTTCCCAATTTATGTGGTGGTGTTCAAATTTGAGAATCAAACGATTGTTTTACCGTAATTTTTTTATATGTCTTTTACATGTGGTAAATATTAATTATAGTGAGTTATATATTTTTTACTTAGTATCAAATATGTAAATTTTATTTCAAAAGATATTTTATGTCCGAATCTACGATCAAAATTAAAAGATTTAACTCTCGAAATCAAAACTTTTACAAGTTAATTGGGATCGAGGAAGAGGAAGTAACAAAAAGGATGCTCAAGAATGCCAGACTACTGCCAGTTCCTAAAACTTTATTAGTTCTTACAATTCTTTTTTATTGCTATTCCATTAGCATGTATTAATGGGTTTATTAATTAAAGTCAAACTTAGATGCGTCCTTAGATGTCCAATTATAATATTATACTAACTTCTTTTGAGATTAGCGAATTGACTTTGGTGCCTCAAAAGCAGCACGCAAATTAGAGAATTATAAGAAAGCAAATAAAGAGAGATAACCAAAGTTTTCTTTCTTGTTTCGTCTCTTCCTTAATTATGGGAAACAACAAATCAGAAAGTGATAATGAGATGGAAATTGATCTCAGCTTGAAGCTTGATGCTCGAGAAGAAGAAAATGAAGAAAACCAAATTGGAGAATCATCACAAGTGAACGAGAAGACACAAGGAAAAGACCAAGAATTACCAAAAGTTGATCCATCATCAGCTGGAAGCTCAAAAACTGAAGAGGTACATATTTTTTTTTTACTAATTACTTGCAAATCTTTAAATTTCTGTGTAAGCACTTGTTTCTGCAAGAAGAATGTTTTTTTTTCACATGAAGTAGTAGCTCAAAGGTGTTGAATTATGTGATCATCTCGTTTAAAAGTTTTATGAAGTTGTTAATTAGAGAGCGTGCACATTTATTCACCGACTTATGTTTTGTGTCAGTTATCGATGTTGAAAATGGAGATGAACAGGATGAAAGAGGAGAACAAGGTATTACGGAAGGCAGTGGAGCAAACAATGAAAGATTACTATGACTTACAAGCAAAATTCGAAATTATTCATCAAAATAATCACAAGGTACAACAATTTTCATCAATCATGTCATAGTTTAATCTTGTCTAAATTATAATTGTCTTTTTCTTTCTAAATTAGGATCACAGAGATTTTCTTTCATTGAGTGGAAATGATGATGCAAGTGAAGGATTAACAAGGGGTCCAAAAATCTTAGGTACTGCTAATAGAACTTCATCACCAATATCTCAAGAAGATGATACTATGGATGGTGAATTAGGGTTATCTTTGACTTTGGTAAGTAGTAACAGCACTACAGCAAGCAAATTAGTGGAAATAGAAGAAGATCAAAGAAAGGAGAGAAAAGAAGATCATCCTACTATTACTCATCAAATACAAAATAAACCACATGGAGGTTTAACAAGCCATGTGACTACTGCTTCTCCTCCAAACAGGAAATCTAGGGTTTCAGTCAGAGCAAGATGTGAATCAGCTACAGTAAGTTCAATACTAACATAAATTTTCAGGGTTTTCTTTAAATGAAAAAAATAATTAAACGAGGAAATTCGTTTATCAGATGAATGATGGCTGTCAATGGAGGAAATATGGTCAAAAAATTGCTAAAGGAAGTCCGAATTGTCCCAGAGCTTACTACCGCTGCACGGTGGCGCCGGGTTGTCCGGTGAGAAAGCAGGTAAGGACATAAATTTACTATCAGCCTGAATTAATCTGTTGCAGTATAATTGCTTGTATTACTTTTCAGATTATTAATTCCACTCATTATACGAGTCAAAGGCGTATGTAGCATTGTATATTGGGGTTCAATTGAACCCCAAACTTTCGACGCGGAGCATAAATTTGTGTGTAAAAAATTACTGAAATTGTAATAAATAGTAAATATGAACCCCTAACTTTAAAAATATAATGAGTTCAATGCTAAAAATCTTAAGTTTGAACCCATAGAGTTTAAATCCTGGATCCGCCTCTGATACGAGTAGACAGTTAAGTTATCTGTAGGTATTTCTTAATTAAGTGATATGATCTTTCGAAAAAGAGAATTAGACCGTCAATGTATACAAGTTAAGAGTTATCTTAAGAGTTATAGTGCAAGTGGAACTTAAAGACACTAGAGTTTTACTATGATTTATTTCTAATTAGAATTTGTTAAATCTTTTTAATTAGGTACAAAGATGTTTGGAGGACATGTCGATTTTGATCACAACATATGAAGGAACACATAATCATCCACTTCCAGTGGGTGCAACAGCAATGGCATCAACAGCATCAGCAGCAGCTTCCTTCATGTTAGTGGATTCAAGCATTAGCCCTCTTCTTAATTCCAATTCCAACTTAAACCAAGCACTTAATTTCCCTAGTTACCATAATAATTCTCCTTATTATCACCATATTCCAAGCTCTTCTTCTTCTTCGCCTTATAACTTCTCCAATTTTAGAAATAACATCCTTAATTCTAGTGATCACAATTCACAAGGGAACATAGTTCTTGATCTCACCAAGAATATTTCTAATAACCATCAATTTCCCTTTGCAAGTTCTTCTTCAAACTCTCATGAAATGGGCCATCCTAATTGGATGCCTAAATTACCGAACAATAATTATGAAGGAAACAACCTTTTTGCTGGTCCTAAGTTACAGGGTGATCATCATTATCAACAAAATAGTAATAATAATAATAATAATCCTATGTTGGCTCATGAAAATATGAGTGCCATTGCTTCTGATCCTAAGTTTAGGGTTGCTGTCGCCGCTGCTATTTCTTCACTCATTAATAAAGACCAAACCCATTCATCTGGTCATGGAGAGAGCAATGGTGGCTCTATTAGGAACACAGATTCTTGATACATATACAAGGTGGAATGACACTAGGTACGCAGGTCTCGGCAGAAATGGACATTCAAGATTTAAATTTGATGAATTATATACCTTGAGGGTGCTTAGCATCTAACTCATTGTAATTTTGAAATTATGATTCAGATATTATATTTGTTAAACTTTTAGTACCTTTTTTTACATACAAATTATATGTTTCCATGTCGAAAATACTGGGTTCAATTGAACCCATATTGCACGAAGGTTGCATCTGTATCTGATCTTAGGAGAGTAATACTGGAATGTGTAGAAGTAGTCAATGTGTTTGCATCTTACATTCTCTTCAAAAAAGAAAGACTTACTAGGTTAATTTTTTGTATTTAATTGTCAGGTAATTAAGTTTGTCCAAGTCCAATGAAATTCATTGTGGACTTTCCTTTTTTAATCAATAGTATCATTTTACTTTGTTTTTTTTTTTTTTTTGGTGGGGGGGTGGGGGTTGGGGTGGGGTGTGGGGGGTTTCCATGTGAAGCCTTGACTGATGCTAAACTCAAGGAGTTGGATCTTTAAAAGGTTTGTTTAGCACTTCTTTTAGTGTAATACAAGACATATTTAACTAATCGTCCAACAAAAATAAGTCACTAAATTGTGATGCATTTAAAATTAGTATATAAATGTAATCTGGTTGAAAGATATTAATGTAATATATCTTCAATATTTCTTTCTTTTGAAAAAGGTGATTTTGACTTGTAAAATATACTGTACATAATAAGAGTATTTCATATGAAATTAACTTGAATATATATAAAGAAGTATTTCATATCAAGTTACCAACAAAAAAAAGGTACCAAGGTCATGGTAATTAGCTATATATTTTTCATAATTAAACTATATATATAATAAGTAATTGAAGGTTATTGATCAGTTATGTAATGCTAATTTAATGTAGTAGAAACTCAAAAATGTCAAACAATCAAGTTAGACTTTCTTATTATACTTCGACTTAATTACATTTCTCGTTCAATTAGTCTAGTTCGGAGGAAAAGGGAAAAAATATAAACAAAAGACTGCTCTAATACCTAAATTAGTTGGTGATTTAATTTCCATCTAAACACCTTTGATGGGCTATACCACAAATTAATTAAATGCTAATCACTAGGAAATCTCAATGCTAGCCGTAGAATTGGAAAAAACACAGTTGAACAATATGTATTATTTTTTCTTATATATTGACCTCTTGATTTATCAACTATAGCCTAACTTTTTAAAAATAGACTTGGGATGATTTATAGGGCATGGTCCAACTTATAGGATAACATCATATACAGCTAGATGTTCTTTATTTATTTGGACTCTAGGAACTTTAAGTTTATCACTTGCGATAATATACTAGTCTTATTTTTTAATTAAAGATGATCACCTTAATTACCTTTCTTTATTAAAGTTCTGTTCTCTATTATATTAGACAAGTAACCTTTAAATCAAGAGGCTGAAGACGGAGTTAATTAATTGACTGATCCTTCTGTTGTTTCCATTAGAATTTTGGAAATGGTTCGATCAATTCAATTGCAATTTACTCATAGGAAATGAAAACACTGGACTGGGACATCTAATCCTTGACTTAAGGTTAATTGCTCAAAACTTTGAGAGAAGGGACAAAATACGCCCTCAAAATTTTATTTTTGAATTTGGGAAGATTTTTTTTTTTTTCTTATTTTCTATCTTTTGTGTGGGAAACTTCTAAAAAGAATTCAATAAAACTTTACAAATCACCGTGATATAACAAAAATTTGTTAACTAAATTTTTTTGTTTTAGCAAATTCAGTAGACACTACCACTTTCGAGATAACATCTCAATTCTCAACAAGAATACCCTATGTAACTTAAATACGATTCAATTTTTATTTATATGAAAAGAGGAAAAAGAAATACTGAAAGACATGAATTTTTTGCCCGAAGTAATAAGTACATGAGAAAATAACTTTAATCATGAGAGTGGAGCCAAGCAGTGAGCACAAAGTGATAGTAGTATCAAGTATGTTCTACAATTAAACCTTTCTGTAATGACGTAGTTTGTTCCTAAAAGTTTTAAAAAATGTGGTTTTTCCAGATAATTACGCATCAAACATTTCTAGATGTGTTGATCTTAAGAAACGCAAGATCTCTAGTTTAAAGAGCCATGATTCCCACATTCTAATGGAGCATCTTTTGCCAATTGCTTTCAGAAAATCTCTTCCTAAAGAAGTTACTTCAGTGTTGATTGAGTTATGTAATTACTTTAGAGAAGTATCAAGCAAGGTTTTAGATGTGAAGTATATAGAGAAGCTCCAGCAACGAATTTGGTTGAATCATTCTAATATGGAAGTGATATTCCCTCCCTCCTTTTTCACTATTATGGTTCATTTGGTAATTCATCTTGGAGAGGAAGCAATTCTTGCTGGTCCTGTACAAGGTCATTGGATGTACCCCGTTGAAAGATATATTCTTTGTTGTGTAAGTTGATATATTTTTAAATTTTTTCTAATCTTACGATTCCTTTTAAACAATTGTTAATTTGAAACCTTATGTTCGGTACAATTCCACACCAGAAGGTTGTATCGCTGAAGGGTACGTTATGGAGGAATGTCTCACTTTTTGTTCTAGATATTTAGAGGATGGTGATATTGAAACAATGTTTAATCGACCAAGGCGTAATGATGATGACAATGATATCAATTCTAGTAGTGAATCTACTATCTTGTCAAAGTTGTTTCCTGTATCAGGCAAGCCTGTGGGTGCTATTAAAAACGCTACCCTTACCTCCCTTAAAAATTATACAAGCTCACCGATATGTGATAACTAATTGTGAAATAGTTGATGCATTTCGAGAGTAAGTTACATGGTCTTTTATATTGTTTGTTTTCTTATCCTAATGTATTTTTATATCTTACTTTGTGAATTACAACGACATTTAGGAAGTTTAGAATTGAGGTCACTCGGATGCATCGTAGCAAAAAAAACTAGTGCACAAACATTTTCACGAGTGGCTTAAGGGATATGTAAGATTGCAAATATTTCATTCTCTTTTAAACTCAAAATCTCGTAAAATATATATAACTGTCCTAATACATTAAAAAATAATAGGTTTCAAGAAAGGATGGTGCAGATATTACACCTGAAATTGAATGGCTTGCAAATGGGCCAAATAATGTTGTGAGGAGATTCAAGGAGTTTAACGTTCATGGATTTAAGTTTCGTACTATGAGGAAAGAGCAAGGATTGAGAATACAAAATAGTGGTGTTGTTATGTGTGCTGTTACTAAGAGATTTTCAAGTGGTTGAGAATTTATTGAACAGTCAAGTGATGATATGCACTATGGTCAATTGGTTGACATCATAGAGTTGAATTATTATGGTAAGTTAAAGGTTGTGTTATTCAAATGTATTTGGGTAGACACTACACTTAACAAGGTAATCAAGATAGATCAATTTGGGATAACAAGTGTAAACTTTTCCCGTTTGATACACACTGGAGCAAAAGAAACAGATGAACCATTTATACTTGCAACTGATGCTACAATGGTGTACTATGTTGATGATCCAATTGATGAAGGTTGGTGCTCTGTTTGTCATATGAAGCCTAGAGACATATATGATATGGGAGACATGGATTCTGTGGATTTAGAGGAGCCACCAATGGAGGACATACCTTTTCGTGAGCAACATTTGGAAAATATTGAACACTTACAATTAGTGCGGGATGATCGTTATGAACAAGAACAAGATGAACCAACTCATGATGATTATGAAAGTGTTAGTGATGGAGATGGTGAAGGAATGTTAGACTAGTTTAATACCCCTGTTATGGAATTGAAGACTTACGACTAAGATGCATTTAATACCTCTGTAAGCTTCAAATACTTGTCCCTTTTAAAATTTCTGTTTTAGTAGTTCATTTACTGTGTTCTTAATCCTCGCTCTTTCCAAAAGAACAGGAAATTTGTGTTCATATGAATCTGTTTACTGCATAATACTTTAGAACTTGTGTTTTCAGGAATTTGTTTATAGTAGCAACATCTTTTGCCAATTGCTAAAAGTAGTTAAATACAACTTGTAATTTGTAATATTAACTCTGTGATGCTGTTTAAGAATATTTGATTAATGCTTAAAAAATTGGAATGTAAGCTAGCGAGCAGTTTGAAATGGCAATGCTTCTCCCTGGCTATCTTCTCTATTGGCGTTACTTGCTATTAATTAGTGATTGTTACTTTATACGCTTATATGCTTGAACTCTATGGATGTGTTTCTGTGATTTGTATTCAGTTTGGGTATCATTAAGGAATTGATAGAAGAAAGCGTATGTATTTGGTCCAATTTTTGCAACCATGGATAAAGAAGAATGACTCAGCCTTTTGATTTTTTTCTTACAGTTAAAATAGTTGTTTGTTATTTAGCTTATCACCTTTTTAGTATGGCCTTGTGTTTAAAATTACTTATATTTTTCAGTGTTCTTTTCAAATTGCAGAGTTGGCTTGGAACCAAAGATGGATTTTTCTTGATATGACATTTGAGCTCTAAATCCTGTTGAATTTTATGTGTGTTGTTATGTAGATTTTAGTTGTGATAAGTGGTGATTGGTTTGATTAGAGTCATTTGTGACATGTTTTATGTGTAAAGGTTCTGTCACGCCCCGAACCATGGCCTAGGCGTAACACGGCACTTGGTGCCTAACTGCATGTGACCGAGCGAACCCATAGGCTGGCTGAATCAACATGTGATATCGAAACATGCAATAATAAGGAAATAAGACTAACACATGCTGATCAACTAGAAGTCTGACCGAAAATATATTAAATGCGAAAATACTGGTTAAAGTCTGAAACATCTGAATAAATAGCCAACAAGGCTAATACATAAAAGACTGCTAATATCTGACTAACTGAACTATGTCTATGAAGCCTCTACGAATACTATAAAGATAATTATTTAAAACTGGACAGATTGAAAGCAGGATAACGCCCCGAAGGAACTGGGGCTCACCAATCAGTTGATACGAGCGGTCCTTGTTAGCTGGATCGTCAACCTGTATGTCGTTGCCTGCATCGCGAGATGCAGACCCCCAATCAATAATAGGGACATCAGCGCGATGCAGGCCCCCAATCAATAAAAAGGACATCAGCACATTTGAATTGTACTGGTATGTAAAGCAACTGAAAGAAGAAACACTACTAAAAAATCAGCGTTTAGTGACGGAATATTAGCGACAGACCATATTCTGTCGCTAATTAATGAAGGATTAGCTACGGATTTCTCATTTTGTCGCAAGATTAGCAACTAAAATTTTATCTCATTATATAGTGACGGATTAGCAACGAAAACTGAGTTTCGTTACTAATAATTAGCGCGAATTTTTGGCGCCTTAAATTTCACTACAGATTTAGCAACAGAAGAGGCGCAACAAATTTTATTTTTAATTAGCGACGGATTCAGCAACGAAATATCCGTCGCTAGGCCTTTAATTTTTCTACAAAAAAATATATATTTGCAGCAACGGAATATTTTGTCGCAATATTAATTATTAAAAGAAATGAATGTATTATTTAGCGACGGAATATAAAATCCATCGCTATTCCGTCGTTAAATGTAAAAAAAAAAAAAAAAAAAAAGATATCTCCTAGCTAGGGTACACATTATTTCATTTCCAAACACAGCAGCCAACACGGATAGAGAGATAGACTGTGCGAAATTGCTAACATAGAGAGAGAGAGCACAACATAGATCAAAATAATGTGAATCTAGGGTTTCTATTGTGTTTTTCTCTTCTTCTACTGCAACTTTTATCTAAAGGAAAGGTATGTTTTGATTTTTCTATGTTTTATGGGCAGTTTCTTTCTTCTTTATCTCCTTCTTTGTATTTTCTGACATTAAATCTATCTGTGTTTTCTTGCTTATTATCTAAAGGACAGAGTGTCTTTAAGTATTTTTTTGGGCTAAAATCGAAGTTGGGTGTGTTGAAAACTGTTGGGTTTATAATTTATTTGAAGGTTAAGTGTTGGGAATCTCTATTTCGGCCAAAATCTGATGAAAATAGAAATTCGACCTTTGTTTGTGTTAAATCTTGTAGGATAATATTATTTGGTGGTTAAAGTTTGTTTTAATTCGTTGCATGTCGAGAAAAAGCTTGAAGAACTCAACATTCTTTATATTCTGTGATTTGAAATCAGTGTTAGTGAACTGGGTTTCTTACTCGATTTTTTTTGTTTCAGTTTGTCATTTTTTTTAACTAAAAGGTGAATGATATTTTCTGTTTCAATAAGTTATTTCAGCTTGTTCTTCTCTCTTAGCAGCATTTCTCATTAGCAAAATGTATCGTTTTGTAGTAAATCTTGCTTCCAAAGCCAGGTAATATTCACATTTTATAACTTAGATTTTTCTGTTAGAAAAATGTATTCTTTATTACTTTTAAGAAATACCCATTTTCTTGTTTTTCTTTTTTGTGTTAGAAAAATGTAATCTTTATTACTTTTAACAAATACCCATTTTTTTGTTTTGTACAGAGTGGCAAGAACCAACACCCAACAAGTGAGTACTATTTTGCAAGATACTTTTTTTTTTTTGGTATAGATCAAGAAGAGCTGTATTTTGGATTGTCTGTTTATAAATGGTTTTTGTTGCAGATTGGTGGAAGGTTAAATTGGAGTAGAAGTTATGCTGCAAAGGATATTAGATTTGGTGTTGAAGCTCGAGCTGCAATGCTTCAAGGTATTGAAGAACTTGCTGATGCTGTTAAAGTCACTATGGGTCCAAAGGTGAATTTTTTATCAACCCCATTAGTCAATACACTCTGTTTGTTACATAGATTGTTTATATATTTATATGTAAACAATTCAACCCCATTAGTGAATACACACTGTTTGTTACATAGATTGTTCATATATTTATATGTAAACAATGTTTAGTATAAAATATTGTGACTTATAGTACTTGAAATGTTACTGCATCTTTAGAAGCTGAAATAAGTGTCAGGTTGCTGATTGTTTTTTAGGCAAGCAACTGCTATAGTGGAGACATATTTTGTGCCTTACTTTGCTATTTGATGAACTGCTACTACATTTGAATGAGTTTTGTATCTCCACTTTGAGAGTTGTTTACTGTGTTTGAATGATTGCATTTACAACAAACATATGTGGTCTTTGAGATAGAAACTCCTATACTTGATTGGTGCCTACTTTTGCCAAATAAGAATTGATGCTACATTGCGAAAATCCTGAATAAAAATTGCTGCACTTTTAGTCATTTTGCTGTTGTATGTTGGGGTAAAACTATTGCTCTTAATATATAGTTGTGCATTTGATAGAAGCTGTTACACTTGACATGATTGTTGTCTTTTAGAAGGCAAAGAAATGACTGCATTTTGTTAAAACACAGAAGATGATATACTTTTTTTAAATGACATTTATTGAGACTGCAAGATCTGCGTAGTTCCTAGATCTCCTTCCGTCATTTTGTTATTAAAATGTTCATGCTGTATTGTGGAGAACTAGTTCGATTACTCATGTCAAAATTCAATTATTATTGACAAAACGGTGAGAATGATTTCTGCTGAGTCTATTTGGGGCGTTTCGGCAGTTCTTGCTCTTTTTGTATTGTAGCTATGTGTGCAGGCATAGATTGACATCATGCCAAGTTTATGTTTCTGTGCTTTACTGATTCTACTTGCGGAGTATAATATGCCCTTTGCTATTTGGTGATTTGTAACACTATGAAGTTGTAGTTGCAAGACTATAGCAGCCAACCGATAATTAATGATTCTAGCACTTTCTTGTTGGACAGGTGGTGTGGAGTATTATTTTCTCCCTTGGAATATGGAAACTGAAGCTTCTTTTGGTATTTGTAATTTCTTAAGGCAATTCAGCAGTTCCACTGTTGCTAGAAAAGTTGATTTTACAGACCTTACATAAGAATTGTATCTCATTTCTTGTTTACTGCATGAAAGTATATAGGAACCTTTTTGTTTGTACATATTAAAAGATAAAAAAAGTATATCATCTACTGTTGTACTATGATTTTTCTACTGTAATCGATTTCAAATTGCAGTCATCCGCATAAATGGTATCCGCAAATTGCAGTCATATTTATGCATTGGAGGTGATTTTCTTTAGCATCACTGTGGTTAGTCTTTGTGTATCTTTTATAAAAGCTGCATTGCTGTTGATGTTCTATGTTGTTACTGGTGTGCTTTTAGTACAGTATTTTTAGCATTTTTGTACTGCTAATGCTAATGAAATGCAGTGCAAAAATGCTAGTTTTTCAGCATTTCTACACTGCGTTTTCAGCATTTCTGCACTGCGTTTCCGCATTTCTGCACAATTTTCAGCATTTCTGCACAGCGTTTCAGCATTTCTGCAATGCGTTTCAGCATTTCTGCACTGCGTTTCAGCATTTCTGCACAACGTTTCAGCATTTCTGCACAGTTTTTCAGCATTTTTGCACTGCGTTTTCAGCATTTCTGCACTGCGTTTCAGCATTTCTGAAATGCAGTGCAAAAATGCTAAAAATACTGTACTAAAATGCTGAAATTTAGTACAGAAATGCTGAAAAACCTATGCAGAAATGCGAAAAATGCAGTGCAAAAATACAAATACGCAGTGCAGAAAAAAATCACTGCTGAAGCACAACACTAAAAAAATACTGAAACGCAGTTTAGAAAATCGTGCAGAAATGCTGAAACGCAGTGCAGAAATGCTGAAAACGCAGTGCAGAAATGCTGAAAAACTGTGCAGAAATGCTGAAACGCTGAAATATTGTGCAGAAATGCTGAAAAACTGTGCAGAAATGTAGACCATATCTCACCATATCTCCAATAGTTCCTTTGGAGGATCACAAGATCTTCAAATTATTGAGAAGTGCTATCTCATGCAGAAAAGTATATTCTTGACGTTGACAAATGAGCAGGTTTATTCTTAACTTTCTAATATATAGGTGTTGATCGTGTTCGTTTCCTTTGAACTTGAATGCCAATAAAGATGGCTGAATACAATCTATGAATTACCAATGTCGTTTCATGGTTTTCAATTACTATTTATTAACTTGTCTATAAGAATGATTTGCTTGGAATAAGAAATACTTTTTAGTAGGAAAATTGCAATGTAAATTGGCTACTTCGATTGAGTCTTTGTATATGTAAAACCATTATTCTAAGAAGTTACATTTTGCATAACTTGGGGGCTTATCGAAATCCCTAATTTGCTGCATTTTGGCCTAATAGTGAACGACATGTGCTACTACATTTTATGGGCTGTTATTGTATTTGTGATTTGGCCATTGCATCTGATGAATTAAGCTCCTACATATCTTGGTGTTGGAACTGTTGTGCTATAAGGTTACTTGCTGTTCCATTTTGAACTAAGCCATTGCTTTTTTTTTTTTGGGCTAAACATGAATCTGCATTGCTGTTGATGTTCTATGTTGTTACTGGTGTGCTTTTGCTGGAATTTGTAATAATGTTACTGCATATACCAAAGGCGACTTAATCTAAGGATGAGTACTTACAACCCCACCACAAGTCCACAACTAACTTAACCTTCCAGCTCTTATAATATACAAATGCCAATTAGTACCTAATTGTATATGCGAAGCTTTTTTTTTTTTTTAGTCGGTCCAAAAAGAACACAGTTGTTATTGACTCTTGAAAACTAATGTACTAACATATGTTGAGATGGGGAGGATTGAACCTTAACAAGTCCTTATGACTGAAGACTACAGATTACTAAAACTATATTCTACAACTCAAAAACTTATAGATTTTAGCATGAAGATCACAGGAATTATCTGCGGAAAAGAAAATCCCAAGTAACCTTGCCTCCAAACTTTTTAAAAATATTGGTGTAGTAGTTGGTGTGTGAACATGGATGGATCTAGTGTTGTAGCCGTTATTTTGCCAAAATCTTCCATATTCCACATTCCTCTGTCAACTCATGGTCCGATTCTTTAAAAGGTAAAAAGTTATTGTTTCAAGTTATTTTTGGAGTAGCTAGGGAGAAAAGATGTAAAGTTAGCATAGAAATTTCTTAGAACTCAAAATATGGAAGAACTTAACCAACTCAAATAAACTAGTAACTGATACTTTCATCTGAAATTTACATCCTTAACAAGATATATGCTGATTTTTCTTTGAGATTGGGAAGAAAGTTTACCGCTTCACTGCTATATTAGTGTCACTTTTACTTTGTTTTAGAATAAAATAATACATGTGATGTGAATGTAGAATAATTCTACTTACTTCATGCCCATTGGCACTATAATTGCAGTTACACTTCCCTTGCATTTATTAAATCTTTGTTCACATCTCTCATGTGATTTGCATTGTGTTTCTTTATGGATTGCTGTATGGCCAACTAATTCTTCATATACATGCATGTGCTTTGGTTCCTTTTGCCTTTTTTTTTTTTTAAGCTAGTAATTTCTCCCATTGAATACAATTTAAATTTTTATGCAGGGGCAACCCCCTGATTGCATACTAAAGGACGCAAAAAACACCAGCAAGCTAAGTTATTCAAGTTTTCTTGGGAGCATTAATCCTATGAGAAGATCTAGAGTTTATCAAGCTTTGGCAGAAGAAGATATTGAAGTTGTAAGTAGATGAAATTCAAAACTAATGAATTATGAAATAGGGTTACTGGAAATCATACATTTCTTATACTTGAACATTTGGAAACTTTTCTCCATGTTACTTATAGTTTTGGTGTAAAGGGTTCTAGCTATGACGTGTAGATAATTGGGATATTTTGTTAAAATGGATGTGGTTGAACAACATAAGCATAGTGTATTGTATACATTTTCCAACCATCTAAGTGTTATTAATGCAATTGATTAAACTTATCAGTAAAACAGAAAGGAAAACATGAGCAGAAGGTGTAAACTTGTGGTATATGGTATTAGCTTAGTGCTAGCAGCCAATTAACTTGTGGTATATGGTATTAGCTTAGTGCTAGCAGCCAATTAACTTGTGATATATGCATTTTGTGGGGCTTGTTTTAGTTTCTTTATAGTCTAAAGTTTTGGTTTCAAGTCTGTTTTGATGTTGATAAGTAATGAAACATTATTGATTGAGAGTAGTTCTTTCTCAGGATTATACGGCTTAAGCTGTAATCGTGACAAGATATCGGATGGCTAAAGCTCTTTTAATTTTTGCAGGATGCCAAGGGCAATGATGTTAATCTCAGTCTGATATTGATCAATGTGAAGCATATTACTAAGCTGCTAGGGGAACAAGGAAGAGAAGAATATATGGTCTTGGATCTCAAGCACAAAGTTATCTGCTTTTTGTTGGAAAGAACAAAATTATGCACTAACAATACTTGATGGATGTGTGAGTTCTTTTGGTAGTTGACAACTTGGTGTTGTCAGTGTTTTGGACTTAACGGGTTAGGATTTCGCTATCTATTTTGAATCTTTTTTATAAATATTATTTTATGTGAATGTCAGTTATTTTTAAGGGTATTTATTACTTTGTATTTAGTATGTGTTAACAGGTGTATTTAAAATAAAATAAAAAAATTGGAAGAAAAATACTTGTGACAGATTTGCGACGGATTTTGGTCGTTGTTAGAGGGAAAACAGTAGGCTACAGACTGCGACAAACATTGTATTGTCGCTAAATGCAGGCACAAATAATTCAAAGATTTTGCGACGGATTAGCGACAATAGTTTTCGTCGCTAATTTACTAAAACGACGAAATGAAATATGAAATTAGTCACGGAATTCATAACAATAGCAACAAAATAATCCGTTGCTATAATGTGGAACGGATCTCATACGTCGCTACTCTGTCGCTAAGTTTGCTACGAATTTCATTTTTCCGTCGCTAATAGGTTAGCAACGCGCAAAATCGCAACAGACGACATTCCGTCGCTAATCCGTCGCAACACATGTTTAGCAACAGATATATGCTGATTAGTGACGGAATACGTCCGTCACTAAACGCTGTTTTTTTAGTAGTGAAATATAAGTATTGAAACTGAACTAAACAGGAAAGCAAGAATCTGAAGTACTCCCTGTTCTGAACGAAGAATCACCTGTACGACTGTAAATATAAATTGTGGCCTAAGGCCCAAATAATGTGCACAAAAACTTTGGCCTCAGGCCCAAGCAAAACGTATGTATAAACTGTGGCCTAGGGCCCAAAAATACAGATAGAGGTGTTCAACATTAAACAATTTACAAGACTGAGACTGGCAATAGCTGATAGCATGATAACTGTTTCTAATTATTGTCACGACCCAACCCCATGGGCCGCAACTAGTGTCCGAGCTGGACACCCAGACGTACTCACTTACCAGAATCGGCATACACTGACTTATACAGATACAAGATCACATGTCGTCTTAAGCAGTCACATATATCATACATATCATACAGAAGCCACCAAGGCTATCGTAAAACATATCGCCCAAAATATATACATACGTATTCACACATACAGGTCGTTAAGGCTGACATAGCATATGGAATCGCTTGAGAAGCATATCACACAGACATAACCAAACAATGACGACCCATGACCTACATACATGTCTACAAGCCTCTAACAAAGACAACAGAATCATATGACGGGACAGGGCCCCGCCGTACCCCTGAATATATGCATACATATATCCAACGGAAGAGTCTGTACCAAAATGTGGGCTCCAGAACAAGGGAGCACTCCAAAGCAGCAGGGTAGATGTCCTAAGCTGTCGGGTCACTCACGTGCGCGTCTATACCTGCGGGCATGAAACGCAGCCCCCGAAGAAGAGGGGGTCAGTACGGAATATGTACTGAGTATGTAAGGCATAAGAACATCAAGTACAGATGAATCATGAAAACCAACCTCAATAATAGAATGCATCTTTGGCTAACATCTGAGAATATCTGCATAACTCTATATGACAGAAACTGACTCTACGGCGTATGATAGGCATAGATTATAATATAGCTGATAGTGCTGTGGAACGTACAGCCCGATCCATATATAACATAACGTTTTAGTGCCGAGGAACGTACGACCCGATCCATAAATATAACATATTAGTGCCGAGGAACGTACGGCTCGATCCATATATAACATAACATGTTAGTGCCGAGGAACGTACGGCCCGATCCATAAATATAATATATTAGTGCCGAGGAACGTACGGCCCGATCCATAAATATATTGCTGCAGAACGTGCAGCCCGATTCATATACTAAGACTCGATGGACAAGTATACTTACCGACACCTAAAGGCTCAGAAACAAGTTTCGGGTCAATCCGATTTAGTATAAGAAAGTTATGAGCGTTTGAAGTACAGAACCTTCTATGAACGTTTCAGAAGCCATTTTTGGAAAATCAAAGCAACAATCATGTTAGGTACCTTTCGAATATCGTTATAGATCAGATCAAATAGAGCTTTTGGAACCATATGTACGTATCAGAATACATCAAAGACTCAATGGAATAATCAAACGTGCTATCATTTGAAAATCAAGACATTGGTCATATCACTTATCTCTCGAATACCATTCGGAAACGTATCAAATAGATCTTCGGATATCATAGATACACATCCAAACCATATGAAATAGCTTCTGCAAGTCAAGAATATTAGCCATCCTAGTGGCTCTAAGAATAGGAATTTCTTTGAAATCATACATATACGTCATTTGTTCGTTTCATAAGGATCATGCCAAAAGAAAGAAAGGGTAAGCCTTACATACCTTGCCCGTTTTCTACGCTAATCCGAACTTAAGTCTTTGGCTTCGCAAGATCTACAACAATATTCATACATACCAAACATTAGCCATAAACACTTAAGAGTCCAATTCTAAACCAACACTTTATTTACAGAAATTTCGGCAGCATTTCCCCTGTAAATACAACCATCCCCGAGAATCCAACTCGGCTAAATCATCAACAACAAATCCGAGAATTTAACTCGGCCAAATTATCAACAACAATACCAAAGTTATTATAACAATATCCACAATCAATTCAAAAAGCATACTAACGCTAGCAACTTCTTTCTACAAACTTCGACGGCGTTTCATTTACGTTCAATTCATAATTGCTTACATATTCAAGTACTAATCCGCAACCATTCAAACAATAATCAAGAATACTTCAAACAATCCGTACAATATTCAAAACAATCCAACCAATATGCCATTCCACCCGAAACCTCCCAAATGGAACAAGAACAACAACAACACATTTCCTTCCTTCAAATTCATGAACTACACCAACAATTCACACACTAACAACATTATTTTCCATAAATACAAGAAACTACATTCAAATTACATTGGCTTCTAAAACAACTCTCCAACACTTACAACTTCAACTAGAATCATCAAACTTTCATTATCAATATAGAATCCACAACAACAACAACCAAAACACTAGATAAAATTGATTCATTCTCTTCTATACCACACAACAACCACACAGCCACAATACTATATATACACGGCCACAACATAACATCCATATTTTCATAAATTTCATCCATTTCTACATACTACCACATACACAACCATCCATAACATATAAAAGAAGATTAATTCTTACCTTTTTCCTTTAACTTCTCACTTGGCTATGGTTATGAACTTGCAACAAAGAGGGGTCTACTTGCTCCAACAATCATACCACGTTAAAGAGGGCCTTCTAATTGCTTGAATTGCTAGAAGAAAATAATTTTTGATCAAATTTTTCAAGGGGTCACTTTGGCTCTCCCATGGCCGAATGGCCTTCTCATTTTTTTCTTTCTCCAAGCTTCTTGAAATCTCTATGGATGAAGATGAGAAATATGACCATTAAGTCATCTTTTGGTCTTATTTATTAAACCTCCATGTGGGCCTAAGACCACTCCCTATTGGACGGCCCACTTGGCCCCTTTTTGCTTCAAGACCATTTTTTTTTGTTTTGGAATTCATGAAAAATTATTTTTTCAATTTTCAAATTTGCCCTTAGCCTTCCTCAATATTACCATGAACCATCTTGTAAATTTCCCTTTTTGCCCCTAGCCTTTCTTACTATTTCCACTTCAAAATTTTCATAAACAACTTGTGTATCAAACCGGATCAAAAATATAGTCTTGCTCTTAACTTCCCGCAATTATCTTGAATTATCCGAATGTACAAAATGCGGGATATAACAATTATGGGACTTAAAACAATTAATTGTTTATATACTGATTGAGACTCATGTGATGTCAATACACAAGTTTATAATGATTACGTATTGAGTTCATGATATTCAAAGTGATCACCATGAACGAATTATGAAACTATAACCCTAAAAGATAGCAGTTCTACAAATATTCAAGAAATTAGGGCAAAACTGTACTCTGAGTCAAATTACTGATAGACATGTAGAATGAGGCGTATGGAGAATCATAAACATTCTCTAACGTAAATAATTAGCCTCACATACATGTATATGCTCCAAACTCTGCAAGAAAGGTCTGAACTTTGAGAAGAATCCCAAAAGCCTAACTCTCCAAACTCTGCAAGAAAGGTTAAGAACAATGAATCTTGCTTAATGTTCATAAATATATGTTAGAATCCACTTGGAATAGGCTAGGATTGCTTACCTTAGTGTTCTTGGTGATGGAGGAGGACAGCAGGTCGTTTTAGGGTTGAGGAATTTGAAAAATAATAAAGTAAGGTTGAGTCTGCGTATTTATACTGTTCACTTAAGGTTGAGTCTGCGTATTTATATTGTTCACTGAAGCGGACGTACTACGGACGCCAAGTATGTCCCGTACTTTAAAGTACATGTCGCACCTTGTGGCCTGTCCCTGGAATGTCGAATTCCAGTAAGTAATTAATTTCCTGGTAAAGTACGGGCACCAGGTACGTCCCATTCTTTGAAGTATGGGCCGCACCTTGCGGCCCGTACCTGAAATGTCAAATTCCAGTGAGTAACTATTTTTCCTGTCGAAGAACGGGACAAGAGTACGTCCCGTCCTTCCACGTGCGTCCCGTCCTTCCAAGTGCGTCCCGCACTTGAAGCACGACCTGTATTTGACCTGAAATTTCCAGTTTCCAGTTCCAACACTTCTGTTCGATTTTTCTACGTCTAGAATCATGGTCAAAGCTTATTCGGGGGTGGTCTTTACTTTTTACCCCTCAAATTGCCAATTTTTAATTTTTGTCCTTTGCTTAAAATACTCCGAGATTCTGGGTTCGAACTCCGGCGCAGTAAAAAAAATCGCAAGGCAGAATTAACAAAATTTTAGCCTATTCGGGCAAAAGTTTGGTCTTGCAGAGTAAAAAAAAAAAAAAAAATTATGCTTGGCAAAATTTCTTAATTCCGCCTTGTCTTGTGATTTTTTTTTTTTACCAGGCGAGAGTTCGAATCCAGATCCTCGAGATATTTTTGACCACGCTTTTAAGCGAACGGCAAAAATTAAAGACTAGCAATTTGAAGGGCAAAAAGACCAACGCCTTTGAAGGAAATCCGTGCAAGACAATGGATGTTTGGGTAATTAATTACGGGCCCAACATTGAACAGATGCGACATAAATACCAAAAAAGTACCGATAGTTCCAGGGAAGTTATAACTTGGAAGCTATAAACACTTTGTCATAATTTTGAGCTTGCAAGTTGTTAGATAATAATTTTAAATTTTTAAAATGTTGCGCAAATCTTCTTCCTTAAATGTTATATGCTAAGATTATATTTTAATCTATTTGTGACCGGTTTTTGTATATGTAATTTAAAAAAAAAAAAAATACTCAAGCATCGATTTGAATCCTTGAGTCTGAGGAGTGGTTTTGACATGATTTGAAATCATGATATGAAATCATTCATTTGAGATCATGATGATTTGAAGTTGAAGTTTTGTTTGGACATGCAATTCGAATTTATTAAGTTGTATTGTTTTTTATAAACATAAAACCCCCACAAGTTTTGAGAACCATCAAAACTTTCCGAATTCTTATATAATCTTACCAAATGAGCAAATCATAGTTCATAACAAAATTAATACACTACTAGAAGGGCTTTCTAAAAACTACAACGTCGAGTGATAGAAATTTAGTTCAATAAAAAAAATGGAACATGATTTATATAAGTAAATGCAGTTGGTAAATGGTTGGTAAGAGTAAATTTGTTATAAATATACTACAAACTTAAAGATCTCTTAGTATTTGATATAAATTGTTGGTAAACACGGTTGGTAATTACTTCTACCAACTTATGGATCTTTTTTTACAAAATATAAATTTATGAGACAAGTTTTACATTTAAAATAATTTGAAATCATGATTTGGAGTCCCAAATAATACCTTTTTGGAGAATTTGAAATTTGAAATTATGATATGAAGTTAAACTTGAAATTTTGTGCAAATTGCATAAACAAACATTATTTTGATATCATATCGCATGATCAAACGCCTACTTAGTGTTAGTGTAATATTAGAAGAGACATGTTATAAAATTACAATACACATGGAGGCTAAACCAAATCTCAAGTAAGTTATAAGAAAGCAAGTTTTGACTTGAAGAACTTACCCTAGTATTTAGCAAATCCTATATATTTGAGCTTTCAAAAGAATTTTAAACATCTTGCATTAGTCTAAAGTTGGCCCATTTCTAAAATTGGTAATACTTGAGAAGTCATTCTTCAGTACAACTTTAACAGATAAATGCAATGAAAGAACTTCATTGAAGCTAACATGTACTCCTAATACAATTTACATATGCAATGACTTTATTTTATTGTAATTAATTTGTTTAGAGAAAGAACTTAAACAAGTTGACAATTGCTAAAGTAAACAATTTACTTTCTGGTTGTGTTTCATCTTCCAAGATAAATTTACTCTTCTATTTCTCTTATTAACAGCCTACAAAGTTGAAAGTAGAAATAATTCACGAATGAGTAGACAATGACTTATAGACTTACAGTAGTTAGGGATGGGAAAATGACATAGGATGCATATTTAAGACTCTTTATTACTAAATATATAGATAGTTTTTTTTATTTACAAAACATAACAATATTTTACAAAACATGACGGATCTTCATATTTTTTTAATTAATTTTTTTAAAAAAAAAAATCTTTTTTTTCTCAAGGCTTAAAAAATTAAATCAAATTTTTGTGTATGAAAAATGTATGAAATGTGAATATGTGAGCGAAATTTTTAATACAATTCTCATACACAAAATTATGAGCAAAACTTTTAAGCATTGAATATCGTATGAAAGTTGCATACAATGTTATTGTAACTGTATTAATTTTTCAAAAACCTAATATGAACTTTATATATGAAAAATGTGAGCGAAATTCTAAGTCTTGAGCGAGATATACATATTTCTTACCGTTTTCATACATAAAAATTGAGCACAATGTTTAAGCCTTGAATGAGATATACACATTTCATACACAAAATTTGAGCGAACTTTTTAAGCCTTGAGCAAGATATACACATTTCATACACAATTTTGAGCGATTATTTTAAGTCTTGAATATTGTATGAAAATTGTTATAGTTGTATTAACTTTACAGAAATCTAACATGAGCTTTATATACGAATATGTGAGCGAAATTCTAAGCCAGCGTGATACAAAATTTCATACCATGTTCATACATAAAATTTTGAGCGAATCTTGTAAGCCTTGAACGAGACATACACATTTCATATACTAAATTTTGAGCGAACTTTTAAAGCCTTGAGCGACATATACACATTTCATACACAAAATTTTAAGCGAATCTTTTAAGCCTTTAGCGGTTTTTTTTTTTAAAGTTTGTATGAAAGATGAAAATCCATTATGTTCTGTAAATTAAAGAGTTTCGTCATATTCCGTAAATACTTTTCTTATTGTGTATTTATATGTCATTCACCGAGGAAGGGAAAGGGTCAAATATATCGCTTAACTTTACGATTTTGAGCAGATATATCCCTCGTTATAAAAGTGACCTATATAGGGCAATTCGCAGGAATGCCCTTATTTTGGGGTGGTCTTTAATTTTTGCCCTTCGTTAGAACCCCTTGGTTTCGGATTTGAACCCCCACTCAATCCAAAAATTTTAAAAAAATCGCAAGGCAGAGTTTCGCATGATTCAGGCAAAATTTCAAACTCTGCCTTAAGGCAAAATTTTAAGGCAGCAAAAGAATTCTGCCTGAAGGTAAAATTTTGCCTAAATGACTTTCATGTTGTTTTGCATATTCTCAGCATGGAAAGCTAGCAACTCATCCATGCCACTGCTTGATTTTTCAATCGACCCAATTACGTCATCATGCACAGCCATCACTGCTTGCAATTTTACAAACATCAAGCATTTAGAAAAACAGAAATTCAAAATGCAGCAAAAGAGACTTGAAAGTTCTGCCTTAAAGCAGAGTTTTGAAGGCAAAATTCTGTCTTGCAAATCCAAACCTCTGCCTTGCGAAATTCCTTCTTTTTTTTACTGAGCTGGGTTCGACCCCAGAACATTGGAGTATTAGTCGAAGGGCAAAAATTAAAGACCACCAATTTGAGGGACAAAAATTAAAACCGCCCCAAAAGAGAGGCAATCCGCGCAAAAAAAATGACCTATATATACCCTTGTCAGCACGCAAATAGAGCACATATGCCCTTTTCGATGACGAATGCCCATTTTGCTATATATAATAAGCGGCTTGGGGGGGGACGAACACGGCTCCCTAAGCTTGTACCAACAGCTTCACGAATTGTACTGTTATAGCCCGTATTTTGTACGTTCAGATATTTCGAGGTAGTCGTGGTAAGTTAAGGGCAAGACCATTTTCCAAAATTATTTTAATGTACAAGTTGGTTATGAATATTATTTATGAATACCATTAGTATGGAAATATTGAGAAAGGCTAAGGATAAAAAAGGAAATTCGCAAAATGGTTCATGGTAATATTTTGGAAGGCTAGGGGCAAAATGAGAATTTCACAAAAAAATCAAGAGAGTTCTTGAAGAACCCCTTGGCCGTGTGGTTGTGTGTGTAGGTCCCACCCAAGGGTTGGCCAATCAACTCTAGCCAAGGGTGAGGGGCATGTGTTTCCCTTCCATTTGTGGGAACTACATATATATATATGTATGAATAGATGAAAAATCTAGACACTTTCATCTTTTTCACAATCAAGAAAACTTGAAGAAAAAGAAGGGCCATATTCGGCCATGACTAGGGCAAATGATGCCATGGAAAATTGACCAAGAAAAATTATTTCTTCTAGTATTCCAACTAATTTGAAGGCCCTAATTAACATGGAGTGATTGTTGGAGTAGGCAAAGCACTTGTTGTGCAAGTGGTGAATCTAGCCGAGTAAGAAGAGATAAGTGAAGAAGGTATGTGTTCAATCTTCTTTTACATGTGTTATGGGTGATTTGTACATGTTGTAGTGTGTAGAAATGAATGAAAATCATGAATTTGGTGTGTTGGGGTGTTGGTCGTGTATATGTTATGTTGTGTAGGAATGATGACCTAATTTTTATTTAGTATTTGATTGTTGTAGTTGTGGATTATGGAAGAAGTTAATGTGACATTGGTATGGTTCCTTATAATTATAAGAATAGAGTTGCTAATGTGTAGGTTGTAAATACAATTCATGAATTTGAAAGTGAGACATGTGTTTGGAAGATTGTAAGTTGGGTTGTTGTAATTGAACTTGAAAGAAGGAAATGTGTTGTTATTGTTCTTATTGAATTTGGAAGGTTTCGGGTGAAGTAAAATGTTGATTGGGTTGTTTGGAATATTATGTGAACCGTTTGAGGTATTCTTGAACCATGTTAGAATGATTTCGGATTAATACTTGGATGTGGGATCATTGGTGTTAGCTTGAATATATGTGATCGAATTGAATATAAATGAAATGTCGTTGAATTGTGTGACAAAAGTTGTTAATGTTAGAATATATTTTGGATTGATTGTTGAAGATTGTTAGTATGATTGTTGGTATTGTTGTTGATAATTTGGCCGAGTTGAATTCTCGGATTGTTGTTGATAAATTGGCCGAGTTAGATTCGGGGATGGTGTATTTACAGGGGAAATGCTACCGAAATTTCGGCAGATTATAAGTGAGTTTATTTGAAAGATTAAGACAAGTGTGTGACAATGTGTTTGATGATTATGTAAATCTCCTTGAATGTAGACTAACGAGCTTGGACGAATAAGCGTAGCTAATAGGACGTGGAACAGGTATGTAAGGCTTACCCTTTCTTTCTTTCTTTCTTTCTTTCTTTTGGCATGTCCTAGAGCCAAATAAGGTATGATATGCACCTCGGGGTTACTCTATTCTTGGATTCCGAGTCTGTTTATGATTCTTATGTACTTTTGATATGTTTTTAAAAGAGTTCTATAAGCTATTTCATATGGTTTTGATGCGTATCTATGATGTCCGAAGTTCTATTTGATAGGTTTCTGAATGGCATTCGAGAGAATATTGGAGATGACTAATGTCTTGATTTTCAAAGGATAACACGTTTGATTATTCCGTTGAGTCTTTGATATATTTGATACGTACATATGGTTCCAAAAACTCTGTTTGATTTGATCCATAACGATATTCGAAAGGTACCTAACGTGATTGTTGCTTTGATTTTCCAAAAATGACTTCAGAACCGTTCGTAGAAGGTTCTGTACTAAAACGTCCGTAACTTTATCATACTAACTCGGATTGACTTGAAACGTGTTTATGATCCTTCAAATGTCGGTAAGTGTACGTATCTATCGAGTCTTGATTTATGTGCATATGGTTTCGCACTACTCTGCTCGTGCATGCCTCAATGTATCTTTCACTGAGTCCCGGGCCAGGTTCTGTTATTGTGCGCCTTCCTCTGCATTATTCATCGCGTCCCTCTCCCTTGCGGGCCGGGTTCTGTTATATGTACATCTGTATATGATGACATGATGATATGGGGATGGCGGCCAGGATGGCATGTGATGATTTTGTTCACCGTGTCCCGCAATAGAGGGCCGGGATCTGTTATATGCACATATGATATATGATTTTGACATGCATTGATGATTCTGTTCACCGCGTCCCTTACTAGAGGGCCGGGTTCTGTTATTTGCATATATGATATATGATGTCGGCATATATGATGACCCCATTCACCGCGTCCCTCACTAGAGGGCCGGGATCTGTTGTATGTGTATATGATATATGATGTCAGCATACATGATGACTTCATCCACCGCGTCCCTCATTAGAGGGCCGGGATCTGTTATATGCATATGTATATGATGACATATGATGTCGGCACGCATGATCTGTGTCTGGAAAGTAAGTATTTCGGTACTCTGGATGATTTCCTCATTTTCTGTACTCCTTCTGACATATGACATCGGTATGCATGATTTGCGTTCGGAAAATAAGTACTTTGGTATTCTGGCTAATGTACTTACTTTTTGTACCGTTGTTCCGATTATGGTTCTGTTTTCTGTATTACATGCTTTACATACTCAGTACATATTTCGTACTGACCTTCTTTCTTCGGGAGCTACGTTTCATGCCGCGCAGGTACACCCAGATGAGAGGAAGCCATTATGGAAGATGTTCCAGCGGAGTTGGCAAGCTCCATTTGCTCATGGAGTGTTGCCGAGTCAGAGTATATGTGTTATGATTTCTGATTAATGTTAGAGACTTTGCAGACGGAGTCGTGGGTATAGAATGTCAGTCTTGTAAGCGGCTCCATCAACCGATGTGTCATTCTGTGTTATGTGATAAATTTCATATGATTATAGATTTTGTTTGATTTGAGAATGACGGAAAGAATATTTCTGAAAGCTTTATTATGTATTTCATCCTTATTTGATTTAAAAGTCTAAAGAGAATATGTGTGTACTAAGGATCAGAGGGTTCGCTCGACCCTAAGTAAGGGTCGGGTGCCCATCACACCCTAGGGAGATTAGGGTGTGACATGTACCCACATTAAATTCTTGTACCACGAGCTATATAATTTGTACACTTTATCCAACTATTTTTATATCTCCTGTAGACATGTGTCATAGTACTTTTATTCCCTTCTCATGTATAGACGTATGCACTTTAAATTTAATTCTCCGACACATTTATTTCCTCTGTGCATTTTTACTTGTTCACTTTTGACTTTTCGTGTTCTAGCTGAATATTTATTCTCTTCTCATGTATAGACATATGCAGTTCAATTTTAATTCTGCTACACAAATTTATTTCCTCCATGCACTTTAATTTGTTCATTTTTGACTTTTCACATTCTTTGAGAATTAATAAATCTCACGTGGATATATGTCATAGTACTGAATATTTATTCTCTTCTCATGTATACACGTGTGCACTTCTATTTTAATTCTCCGACACATATCTATTTCCTCCGTGCACTTTTACTTGTTCACTTTTGACTTTTCACGTTATTTAAGAATTAATAAATGAAGTACTCCTTTCGTCCCATACTACTTGGCCACATTACTATACTTGACTTTTCACGTTCTTTAAGAATTAATAAAAATGAAGTACTCCCTTCGTTCATATTAACGTAAACATGTGTCATAGTACTTAATATTTAATTCGCTTATCATGTATAGACGTATGCACTTCAAATTTAATTCTCCGACACATTTATTTCCTCCATGCACTTTTACTTGTTCACTTTTGATTTTTCGTGTTCTAGCTGAATATTTATTCTCTTCTCATGTATAGACATATGCAGTTCAATTTTAATTCTCCTACACAAATTTATTTCCTCCATGCACTTTAATTTGTTCATTTTTTACTTTTCACATTATTTGAGAATTAATAAATCCCACGTGGATATATGTCATAGTACTGAATATTTATTCTCTTCTCATGTATACACGTGTGCACTTCTATTTTAATTCTCCGACACATGTTTATTTCCTCCGTGCACTTTTACTTGTTCACTTTTAACTTTTCACGTTATTCAAGAATTAATAAATGAAGTACTCCTTCCGTCCTATATTGCTTGGCCACATTACTATACTTGACTTTTCACGTTTTTTAAGAATTAATAAAAATGAATTACTCCCTTCATCCATATTACTTGGCCACATTACTAAAAATATATGTCTATTTTTCTATTCTATATTTATCTTCTTTTCTATTTCTATTATCTCTGTTTTCCTTCTTTGTCAATACTTTAAACGTGAAGAGAGGATGAACAATTGTAATACAAATTTGTACCAAAAGTTATTTTAATGCTCCTACACATAACTTGTTCACTTTTGACTTTTCACGTTCTTTGAAAAATAATAAATAAAGTATATATTTTATCATAATATCCATATTTATTGGTATATAGTCTCAATAGCCTCAGAAAATAATTTGAAAATGAATAATTAATGTAAAAGGTAAAATAAAAAGAAGATTTTTTTTCCCTTCATATGTTAATGTCGACAAGTAAAAGTAAAGGGAGGGAGTGACATTTATCCCCGTTTTCCTTCATTGTCAATACTTTACTTATTTGCTCTCCTTTGCAGTCTCTGATTATTGTTTCTTTACATTTATAAAATGTATTACTTTATATTTTCATTTCAGAATTAAAATTTGGTGACTAATGATATAACATATCTCTTTCTATTTTTTATTTCTTTGTAACAATTAATATAAAAAATTATAATATATTTTTTAATTAATTTAATAAAAATATTTTAATCTAATATATACAACAAAATGGTTCTTATGTTTGGATCTGAACAGTTACTTAATAGAAATGGATATCAATCTGTCGGTATACATATAAAATATTAAAGAATTTAAAAGAAAAAATTTAGAATCAAAATATTAATTTTCCCTCATATTCTTACTAATTTTCTTTTACATTAATGGACAACTTTCATTGTCATGATAATGATAAAAAAAGTCCGACTCTTTCCATCTCAAAGACTTTTAATTACGACTAAAGTGATGGTACATAAAATACATTTTGTATATATAATAACAATTAGAATGTTTTTAAAAGTTATTTTCAAGATACAAACTTTAAAGACTGGCTAATTAAAGTGAATAAACACGTTCGATCCGTGCATCGCACGGGCATGTATTGCTAGTACTTAATTAAGCCCCGTAAAGGGACGAACACTGCAATGTCAAAGTGTACAAATAGCTTGGTAAATTGTACAAAAGGATGGGACCAACAGGGACACATGTTATTGAGTACACTTGCTATTTGGAGATGGGACACTGTCCATATTACCAGTGCACTATAGAATATGGATCATTTGTTTTCTTGCTTTTGGCCATTGTTTAAAAGTTTTGACTTTTCCTTAATTTATCATCTTGTTTTTCATCTTCGTATATATTTTTCCCGTCCCAATTTAAGTATCTTAGTTTAAGTAAGTACAAAAATTAAAAATAGAAGAAAATATTTGAATCTTATAGTTCTAAATTAAAGATATATATAATATAGTCATGTACTAAAATGTCATTTAAATTTTGTGTTTTTAACCTTGCCAGATATGATATTTGAATTGTCAACTTACTAAATATAAAAAGTGACACTCTTTTTTGGATAACCAAAAAGAAAAGTAAGACACTTAAATTGAGACAGAGGGAGTACTACTTTTGAGTCCATTTCATTTTCTTTTATATATTTGTTTATATATATAAATGTTCAAGAGGGACTAACACAACAATGAATGTTTGTACCAAAAGTTATACAAAGTGTACACTTTGACCAGCTACTTTCTTATCCCACGTGGACATATGTCATAGTACTGAATATTTATTCTCTTCTCATGTATACACGTATGCAATTCAATTTTAATTCTCCAACACAATTATTTCCTTCGTGCACTTTTACTTGTTCACTTTTGGCTTTTCAAGTTCTTTAAGAATTAATAAATGGAGTACTCCCTCCGTCCCATATTACTTGGCCAGATTACTAAACTATTTTTTTCCACGTGGACATATGTCATAGTACTGAATATTTATTCTCTTCTCATTTATACACCTATGCACTTCAATTTTAATTCTCCGACACATATTTATTTTCTCCGTGCACTTTTACTTGTTCACTTTTGACTTTTCACGTTATTTAAGAATTAATAAATGAAATACTCTCTCCGTTCCATATTACTTTGCCGCATTACTAAAAATATATGTCCAAATTACTTGTTCATTTACAAAACTAAGATAAAATTAATTAAATCTTTCCCATTTTATCCATAGTAATAAATGTTCTTAAAAATAATCAATTTTGATTAGAATGTATTTATTGGAGAGAGATAGGGTTAAGATAGTAAAATACATATTTTATTTATGATTTCTTAAGGGGTGTGTAAAAGGGAAAGTGACAAGTAATATGGGACGGAGAGAGTATATATTTTACCATAATATTCATATTTATTGATGTAAGTCTCAATAGCCTTGGAAAATGATATGAAAATGAGTAATTAATGTGAAGGGTAAAATTAATAATAAGAACAAAAATTTCTTTCTCTCGATATGTTAACAAGGACAAGTAAAAGTGAACGGATGTAGTAACTTTTATCCCCATTTTCCTTCTCTGTCAATACTTTAAATGTGAAGATAGGACGACCAATAGCAATACAAATTTGTACTAAAAGCTATATATATTGTACACTTTAACCAACTGTTTTCTTATCTCACGTGGACATATGTCATAGTACCGAGTATTTATTCTCTTCTCATGTATATACATATGTACTTCAATTTTAATTCTCCTACACATTTATTTATTCCCTCCGTGCAGTTTTACTTGTCCACTTTTGACTTTTCACGCTCTTTAAGAATTAATAAATGAAGTATATATTTTATCATAATATTCATATTTATTGGTGTAAAGTCTCAATAGCCTTAGAAATGATCTGAAATTGAGTAATTAATGTGAAGGGTAAAATAAGAAGAAGAAAAAAAGTTTTCTCCTGATATGTCAATGTGGACAAGTAAAAAAGTAAAGGGAGGGAGTGACTTTTATTCTCATTTTCCTTCGTTGTCAATACTTCACTTATTTTATTCTCCTTTTCATTCTCTGATTATTGTTTCTTTACATTTATAAAATGTATTACTTTATATTTTCATTTCGGAATTAAAATTTGGTGATTTACGATATACCATATATCTTTCTAATTTTAATTTCTTTATAACAATTCTTTTTATCTATAATTGTTAATATAAAAAATTATAATATATTTTTAATTAATTTAATATTTTTTTTTATTAGTTTTGCTTTTAAAAATCCAATATATACAACAATGGTTCTTATGTTTGGACATGAACAATTAGTTAATTGAGATGGATATCAATCTGTCAGTATACATATAAGATATTAAAGAATTTAAAAGAAAAAAAAATCTAGAATCAAAATATTAATTTTCCCTGATATTCTTGCTAATTTTCTTTTTCACATCGATGAACAACTTTCATTGTCATGACAATGAGAAAAAATTCCGACTCTTTCCATCTCAAAAACTTAATTCCATCATATGTTTTTTATGGTACATAAAATACATTTTGTATATGTTGCTATATATAATAACAATTAGAATATTTTTAAAAGTTATTTTCAAAATACAAACCTTAAAAATTGACTAATTAAAGTGAATAAACATGTTCGGTGCACGGGCATATATTGCTAGTACTTAATTAAAAGCACGTGATTTTTTTTATTTAAAAAGTAAGATAATTTTTTTTTTTAATTATGTGTGGTTGATCCTTTTCCGTTTTATTATGTCGTTAATTTTTCAAGACCCTCAAATATGGGCGGAGCTAGAGTGCCAAAATCCTAACCCTGCACGACTCTAAAATAATTTAATTATCAAAAGCTTATGTCATCGTACCAACCGATCAATCCAATCCGGCTTCAGCCTTTTTTCTTATGAAATTTATTTTATATTGTCACTATATATAAAGTTATAGGAGTATTAAACTCTTGACTATTTTCTGATTAGTTTTTTTTTTTTTTTTTTTTTGAGTTGAGAGTTTGTCTGAAACAACCTCTTTACGGCACAAAGGTAGGAGCAAGGAGCAAGGTCTGCTACATCTTAACCCCTCATACCCACTTATAAAATTCCTTTTTTTTTTTGTGCGGATTGTCCTTCATTGGGGGTGTTCTTTAATTTTTATCCTTCAAATTGGTGGTCTTTAAGTTTTGTCCTTCGCCTAATACTCAGGGTTCTGGGTTCGAACCCCAGCTCAATAAAAAAAAAATGCAAGATAGAATTTTACAAATTTGACCATGCAATGCCCATGCAAATTCATTTGAGCCTTAAAGATAAAAGTTCAAAACCATCAATTTGAGGGACAAAAATTAAAGACCACCTCCGGTGAATGACAATCCTGCAAATTGCCATTAAAATTACTATTGTATATAAGGGAGGGTCTCAAAATTTTGTAGTCCTCACATGAAATTCTTTGTCCATTTTATCCCTAATTAAAAGTTTAATTACTTTGTAAGCTCTCGCCTATTTTGGTAAATTTGAATAATTATGTGGACTAATTAAATTCTAGGAGGGATGATGTGGAAGGGTGATAGTGACACCATAAAATATTATTAATTCAACCAAATTAAAAATTGATCCAAAAGTTTATTGTCTTTCTTTTATGTGGAAATGATTAAATTTGTTTCAATTTTTTTCTATAAAATTTATTACGGACAATTAAAAAAGTTATATACCTTAATACACGTTTAATTATTAATTTAAAATTATTTTTCATATATAGCTAAAATTGTTCGAAAAAAGTAATTAAAAAAATATTGTAGCTCTTCAAATAATAATAATAATAATAATAATAATTGAAAACAAGAGTAATCATTTTCACATTTTTTCTATATTGAAATGTTTTACAAAAGATGAGATAATCAATGTTTTATATAATTAAGGAGAAATAGTTAGATAAACATGAAACACTAAAACTACATACACGTTTAAGAAATTATAACAGTTCATTAAGAAAAACAAACTACAATATTTTTAAATAAAAGGAAAGATTAAAGTAAGAAAAACAAATAATTTCATTAATTTTCCAGTTCTTTTTTGTATGGTTTAATATGAAGAAATATCTAAAGTATTTCGCTGTATCAAGACTTTTAATTATTTAATTTTAAATGTAATCTTTAATTATTTAATTTTAAATGCTATCTTTATTTATAAGTTAACTTCATTGATGTCATTATACAACAATTTGTACCATTAAATATTTTTTTATATTACTTGAATATCGTAATTATTATTTTCTTCCAAAAAATGGGTTAGCCAATATAAGTTTAATGAAAAAAATTAAGTTGAAATCTAACGTAAGGTAAAACTCAATTTGTATCAATAAAGATTTCTCAAAAAATGTAGTAAAATAAAAGGGAGAAAAGCTTTGATGCATGCATTAATTTGTATGAAAATAAAAAGGAAGTCTAAATATATTCTTAAAGATTGAAAAACATTGAAAAATTGTAACTTACCTTTACAATTGATATGATGATAAAAAACAACACAAAAAGCAAGAGTAGGAAAAAAAAAACATTAAGAATATAAAAAAGAATTGCAAATTTAAATTTTATTGTCCCGTTGTTGACTATTTATTCACGCTAATGGATTGATGATTTTCCGGATGTTAAAAAAAAGTAAAAAAACCAAGTGAATTAGTTGAAGTGCTGTGTGGTTGGAGTTAAAAGGTAAAGAGAGTAAAGAAGGTTGAAAGCCCTAAAAGATGGCGAGCGCCGTAGCGGAGAAGACTGAAGAAGAGCTCCGTAAAGAACTCTTTGAGCTCAATCGTCAACAACGAGAGGTCTGCCCTTTATATACTGTCTTTCTAGGGTTTCTTTTTCTAACTTATTTACTACTATTGCTTAAACTAGATTACTGAGCGGCTTAAGGATCCAAGAGGTATTCGCCGCGCTGGCGCTGGTCCTCGGAATTTTGTAGCAAATGGCGGTCGCCAACGTGGAGTTGTTAGACCTGTAAGTTCTCTTCATATCCTTTGTTTTTGGTTATTGAGTTGGCTGTTTTGCTTAATTTGCTTGCTCTTTAGGCGGAGAGGAATGATGCAGAGGATCAGCCACCACCTAAAAGGCGTATTTCTTCTGCTGTTGTCAAGGTACAACACTTAAAATTCAATAATATGGGTTTGGAATAACAACTGATTCTACTCAACAAGACAAGTTATTTACTGGTGTTGCATGAAATTGATAGCTGAATCATAATTTGTGCTGGATTAAGGCTATGTTGTCGTCTTTGTTCCAAATACAGATTTTTTTTTTCTTTCTTGTGTTGATTTCTGAAAATTCAGTAATTCTCTGTTAGGAACTTCATGTATTTGGAACAAGAACTACTAATTTGCTTAAAAAGACGAGTTATTTACCAGTGTTGGAATGAAATTGAGCAGAATAGATATGGATAATTTATAGCCGAATCATAGTTTCTGCTGGATTAAGGCTATGTCGTTGTTGTTGTTGTTGTTCCAAATAGAGAAAAATATCTTTTTTTCGTGTGTTGATTTCTAAATTCAGATAGAAGAGGGGGAGATTGCTGAGGATGTATCTGGAGCTCCAGCGGATGCAAATAAGGAAGATTCAGCTGTGGAGGCAAGTGCAAGGGAGGCACCTGCCAGCCAGAATGAGAGAAAGCCATCCAATTGGCTCCGGAGAGATGGTTATCAAAGACAATCCAAAATGGTAAACATGGATGGACACCTTTGTGGGTCCATATCTTCTTTTTGTTAGTCCTTATACCTTTCATAAAGATAATGGTGTGTTTCTGCACCTTGGAGACGTTGAAATTCATTTGCTTTAAATAATGCGTGTAGGATTTTGATATTCCACCGCCAGAGCCTGTTCCGAGAGTGTTGCCCAAAAACGAGGATCCTAAATTGGTTAGTAGGAATAAGAGAATGTTGGGACAGCTATTGGGGACCTTGGAGGTGAGTACTTTTTCATGGTTTAGATTTATGTATTTGGTTCTTTGATAGTTGAACTGCTATAAATTCCATCTCCTAGGGATATGTTTGTGCGTAATTTCTTAAGTTGAAGAACAAATCATCCATATAATATTGTCGAATCAACATCAGGGTGGTGCGCAATCACCTAAAACAGAAAAGAGGTATTGAAATTCTTCCTCGCAAAAGTTGTTGATAATTTCACTATAAAAGGAAGTGCTTCTTGCAGTACATACAAAATAAATCTATTCTCATTCACCAAAAAGAGGTAGATATATGGTGTTATAACTTATAGATCTCCCGGATATTATCACTTAAGCTTGAATTGGATGCCAAAGACTTACTGGAATAGTTGTCCGGACGATCACCAGAAATTCAAAGTTGAAGGGACTCCTTACCCAAACACTATTTCTACACAAGTAAAAGAAGGGAAGAAGTTTTTGCAAGATTAGTTCTGAGAAGGGACACAATAATAATACTGTTGAACTCTGATATTATAGAAGTCTAATGTTGTGGAGAAAAAAGAAGAGAAGAAGATAGTTCTCAATTAGGACCCTCAGTAATTTTGTATAATCGTGTATTTCTGTTTGGCGTGGCGACTCTTAGCTCACTACCTTTGCTCCAATTGTATATGTGTGGAATGTTTTCAGAAATTCCGAAAAGAAGACATGCAGCTTTCAGGGACTGAGGCTTACATGCGGAGGTCGGATTCTTTGAAAAGGGTGGGTACTCGGATCTTACGTTCTTTCTACTAAGTCTCCTTGAATATTTTTATTTCTCACATATAACTTTATTGGACGATGTACTTTCAATTTCTAATTTTTTATTGTACTTTCTTTGTTTTTGTTTTTATTTTGTATAAATTTGGCCTAAGATGCGCTTAAATAGAGTGACATGCTCAGTGAGGATACATACAACTGACCTCGACTTGAGTTTGAGATTGAGGTGTAGTAGAGTATTTGCAACTTCATTGGAGGATGAAAATTTACTGCTCGGGTAATGAAATTATATGAGTTTGAGTGGGTTGGTTTTATTGCTGGTAACGATTTGGTGGGGGCTTGAGTTAAAATCTTAATTCTAACTTTAGTCAGGTAAATTTGAGGTCACATATTAATGTACAAGAATTAGCCTACAGATGAAATTGGTTCTCACTTTTTTTTTTAAATGTTGAACTTTGTGATTCGAGGATTATCCTGACGAATATGGTTTTTAAGTTTTGTAATATTTAAACATTTTAATCTTTATGAATTCTCAAGAGTCTTGAGACATCTAAATATCTTAAGTAGGATTCTATGCGTTTGAAGACATATATCTTAATTAGGATATACTTATGTGTGGACGGGGCTCTGGTGTATCATATCTTTTGTTTCGACAATTATTTTTTATCATCACTGTGTTGACTGCATCTATTACTTGAAAATGAATTTGAGTACATGCTTTCTCTTACAGTCCACACCAACTATTCTACCCCATATTGTTCTACCAGTGCATTCTTTCTCATACAACTACAATTTACAATTGACACCAACTATTTTCCCCCACCCCTCCCCTACCCCCTCAATTTTTTTTGAAATAATGGAAGGAAGACAGTTTTTCTAATGATCGTAAACCTTAGCCTAGAGAAGTATTTTTGACATCAAAATATTGCCAGGCTGAGCAAAGGGCGCGCGAAGAAAGTGAGAAGTTAAGACAGCAGGAGCGTTCTCAGCTTGATGAAAAGCTGAAAAGAGATCTGGTGTGTCTCCGTTTAACATTTTCAGCAATTTTAGCAATGAACTTCTGTGCTAAATCCTACGATGAGAAATGTAACTCACAACTCTTTTCTTTGTTTGTCACCACCGTTAAGACTCTTCGAGCACGTCTTGCTGCTAAAGCTGAGGAGAAGAGGTTGGAATTGCTGTTTCTTCGGTGGAGTGAGCACCACAAAAAACTAGCCAATTTTATAAGGTATGTTGCAAATCGGCTACATAAAATATCAATTCCTGCTGCAACCAGCAATAACGCTTGTTCTCCATGACCTGCCTGGGGAAGCACCAGTATGAGGTGTATTCCATTTTTACGCAATGCCATCATGGAGTTAAAACTTTATTAGAAATTTTTCAGGGGCAGCGTCCTTTCTTTCTGTGTTACGTCTGCATTATTTTAGATGCTGGTAACCAGTGAATTTTTCGTGTTAATTCTTGGGTTTCATTTTGCAGGTTATTTCTTATTTTGGTCCAAATGTCCATATTCACAATTTTATAGACGCGAAGATAAGTTTCTGTTCATGTGCAGAATGTTGAAGCTGCTACTTGACTGCAAAATCCTTCTTTGCAGCAGTGTAGGTTTATCAATTGTCTGTCCTAGTAACAGTTCGTAACTTCTCTTTATATTTTTTGGTTGTGATATCTCCAGGACCAAAGCCGAGCCTCCGATCTATTATTCTTTTGCCAAACCATTGGAAGAAGATCCAACCTTAGTTGAGCAGAAAAATGATCAGGTAAATATCACCCTGCACGTGTTCGGTTGCATTGTAGATGACTGAAAGATGCTTCAATTGAAAATCCACTTGTGATGTTGTACGCAGCATCATTATTCTAATGCATAAGTTGTACACAGCAAAATGTCTTGTTGAGGTGGAAGACAATATGTTTATGTAACCCTGAAGCTTTGGTAGTGTGAGTTTCTCTGGAAATGCACGTGTGTTTGTGGGTAGATAGGGGGAGGGAATACTAAATGCTGTGGTGTGAGTGCCAACAACAACAACAACAACCCAGTGAAATCCCACATCGTGGGGTCTGGGGAGGGTAGAGTGTACGCAGACCTTACTCCTACCAAGGTAGGACGGCTGTTTCCGAAAGACCCTCGGCTCAATAAAAGCATAAAAAGAAGTCAGATAAGGTTAAGAGAATCAAAGCGATATGAAATGAAATAATGCAAGCGACACAGATAACACAAGATAATCAAAGCACAGGAAATAACAGATAATAGCAGAAATCTGAGCAGAAGAAATTATATTGCGATAATGCGACTACTAATAAGAACGGGAAACGAGACTATCTACTAGCCTTCTACCCTAATTTGGGTCCTCCAAACCCTCCTATCTAAGGTCATGTCCTCGGTAAGCTGTAGTTGCGCCATGTCGTGTCTAATTACCTCTCCCCAATACTTCTTCGGTCTACCCCTACCTCGTCTGAAACCATCCATGGCCAACCTCTCACACCTCCGCACTGGGGCATCTGTGTCTCTCCTCTTCACATACCAACTGTGTTAGAAATGACATCAAATTGCCTCAAGAGGTATATTAGGAAATAGTGTTGTATTGACAGATCATCTAACCTTTTTTTGTCTATTCAGATATTCCAAGAATGGAAAGCTGCAAGGAGAGAGGAATTGTCGCAATACCAGAAAACAATTGCTGATCAAAATGTTGCAAAAGCTGAAGAGGAGTGGAAAAATATTTTAGAAAGGAGAGCGAACAGAAATGTTGCAAACCTTCAAGAGACAATGGACAAAGAGCTAGAGACTCATAGGCTTGAGCGTGGACCCAAGACTAGAAAGATCCCCGGTGTCAGCAACAATGAAGATGAGGATGTTGAGGATATCAATGTTGCGGAGGATGATTTGATGGATGATGTGCTTGAAGTGGATGATAGTAACCAGAGGAGTGATGAAAATGTAAAAGTTGAAGCAGGTAGTGGTAGTCCACAGATTGATAACAATGATCAGCAGAAGATATGAATCTCTTTTCTCCTTGAAGGTTTAGTTTGTGTTTGGTTTTATTTCCCATTTGTTTGTCTTTGTGGTAGTTATTATATGTTTTTTGTGTCAATCCGAGTTTGGTTATGAGGATAACTCTTATTTATGTTAAACCTTCCTAATATGTTGTATTAGCTCAATGTCTTGTTCATAGTTTTTATTGGTAAGAAAAAGAAAAGTGAGCTGCTTTTCTCAGACACCTATATTTGAATGTTTTATTTGTGCTATTTAAAGATTAACTGGAAAGGGTTGAGATTCAGCATGGAGTTGTTTGCTGGGTTGGTACAGTGGCACTACTTGTCAACCTGCTAAGCGTCTGAATAGATGTAATCCGGGAAATCTATTGTAGAAAGCGTCTCAGACTTGAACTACATGCTTGAAAAGAATTGCTTCAGCAGGGTCAACCACCACTTGCTTACTGATCTCATTGTCTAAGGGAAGTTCTTGACATGCTTTGAATTTAATGGTGCATCGTCCGTGGTGTTGTCACAATGTATGCAAAAGTTCAGAGGTCAGTCGTAGCTTCTTGTGGTGTCATGTTTGACCTTGGGTTTTGTGAAGATCGAAGCTTCAGATGTCTGCATTATTAATGTTTTTGCTTCCTTTTCCTTGGACTTGGATATGGTCTAAAAGGAAGATAGATCATAGGTGACACGGAGCCTGTCTTTGCTAGTCCTTGTTTTCCTGAAAATCTATTTAGAGTGATGATTACTTCTATACGAAGCCTGCAAGGTCTTTGCTGTATTTGGCCTCACTTCCCCTTTACAGAGTAATGTGATCTTATTGAGATAACCTTGTCGGATTCATGTAATATTGTAATATCTCTCGCTCTCTCCGGGAACTAAATTGCACATTTCTATTGCAAGTTAAAATTGCAACAAAAAAAATATGGTTACAAAGCCTACTGCCAAATGTGGATTTTCAGCTGCAAGTGCTTGAGAATGAGTTCACGCTCTTCTTCTCTTGATGCAATAGAATAGAAACCAAGCCGATAATATCCAGAATCTAGGAATGGTAATGTTCAAGTATATAGTTGTCCGCTCAGACATCATTTCCTCCAGAGTATTAGGACAAACCATTTTAGCTGGTTCAGTTTTGCTTGTATCATGCATCACAGATCAATGATTTCTACCCTCTTCACTATATCACTTTAGGTTCGAATAAATTTCCTGAGATCGTTTCCTCTGTTCATTCTCCCCAGCTTTCTTCTGAGAATGTTAAAATTTTACGAGTTCCTACAGTTTACAAAAACTGAAAAACATATTCCAACCACGAAGTTCTAAAGGTATTATTGTAGTATTTGTGCACTTCACCCATTTTATCTCGGAACTCGGTCACTTTGGATATGTCTTTAATGATTTGCGCTGCTAGACTTGTGGGGAAAATTACTGCTGCATTTTTGGTGTAGCATGATCCGACGAGAACTTGATAATAAATAAAGCCACAGGTTAAGGATCAACAGTCTCATAAATTGCTTCACCCTTCTAAGATGATACAAAAGAATACATAATTCTAGATCTTGTAACGCATAGAACTATTTAAACTACCTAACCATATTTAACAAAGAAACATAAGATAACTTAAACAAACGTTATTATGATTAGGAGGCTTAATGTCAGCGGATTGCATCAGAGCCAGGCAAACCAACTTTATGCATGTCTGCTATAGCCCCGGCAGTTTCTGCAAGATCATTCTTCATCATGGTAACTTTTGATGTGATATACTCTTTATATTTTGAAACTGAATCAACGACGGCAAAGAGTTCACGGGCACACAGCTGCACGTCTTCCTCAGTTTGTGCAATTGTTTCCTGTAATTTGGCCTTTGACGCCTTTGAAAGTAAAAAAGATAAGTCAATGAAAATCAAGATTATACATCTAAGACGAGAAAAACCAAGTTTAACTTCGTCAGTGGACATTTAGAAGTCATGCATTACAATTATATCTTGTCCAAATTGCAAATAGTGTTACCTTTAGAAAGTCTGCCGCCTCTCTTTCAACCTGATCCAACTTCCGAGTCTCTGTTTCAACTTCCTCAACTAGCCTTCTAGCTTCTGTTGCACAATTAGATGTGAAGTCCTGTCTTTCCTTCTTTACCAAGTCCAACTGAGCTTCCAACTGACATCAATAATAAAAGGTTTTGCAAATAGTCATGTTAGGCTTCAAGGCCGTTATATGCCATAACTACAACGATTACAGAAACCTACTAAATTTCTAGCTTGTGTGTATTTGAAAACGAAATCCACTGGTGTCTCAGCTTGATAAGATCACGTGAAAGGATTTATAAGCCAAACAAGGTAGGCCTTAAAAGCACCGTTATACATCCCCAAAGGATTAATAAAAGAAATCTTTTAAGCTGGAGACCTTATTTAATTAGAATTTGCCAATAATGGTAACAGTACTTTATCTAATTTTCAAATTCAATGCTGAAAGGCCAAAAATTTTCAGCAGCGAAAAAACACAACATGCACACAAGAAGAAAAAGAAGCACAACTCCATAGCTAAAGCAAAGCTGTTTAGTGGCTGATATAAATGATCAACTACTTTAAATCACTTCAGAAGGAGAAAAGAAACTCAAAACTCAGGATGAGTCATAAGTCAATACTTTCTAGAATTTGGATTATAAACAATTCTACAAGTATCATTCATTAGCCATCACATTCTTATATCTTTATTTTTACAACTGAAAAGAGATTTTTTATGCATTTTTGATATCCAAATAGTGCAGGTACATCTGAGAGCATCTCCGCAAGAAGATAGAATGCCACTTATTATATATCATTAGATTCACTACCATTAAGTTATTATTATACAAGATTAAAGTGTATGAGAGTGTGTGTCTGTGTTGTGAAAGAGACAGAGGGAGAGGAAGACTGCCCATTGCTATAAGGCGATAGGATGCTGGCTAAACATACATTATCAATGTGAGCCTGGAGAGCAGCTAGACGATTCCTCTTTGACTCTACTTTCGTAGCCTTCTCAACTGACTGTTGCTGGAGAGATATCAACTCTTCCATTTTCCCCATGGAACTCTTTTTCATCTCATCTTCAAAGGATGCAAGAGTGGGCTTTAATGTTTTTTTGTAATCTATACCTAATACCTCCGCTGGAGAGGACCCTTGGGGATTCAATTGATACTGAAATTCATTTCCTAGCTTTAACCTGAAATGTCAAATGAGGCTATCTGCTGTCAGAGCCATCAAGGAAAATACGACGAGCAACAAGTAGAAGGAGAGTTCCACTGCAAACCAGATAAAACATCCAAAAATTATACTTGTTCCATCTCACTTCGATTGACCTAGGTTCAAGCTTCAATCTTAACCCCTCCCAAATTATGATCTTTATCATAAAATTGTAAAATTTTCCCTCCAACAGTTCAATCTGATAAGCCAATGCTACTTTGTAAGTTCAAATTAGATGCGACACCTTTTCAAACAGTTTGTCTACTTTTGCATTGTGAACTCTTTTTACAAAATTCAATATAATAATCAATTCAAAGGTTCTACTCTCAAACTCCAAAAAAGCTAGCCGGTGATTTATAATGGGACAGAGGAAGTATACCTTATGGAAAAGAAAAGATTTTTTCAAGCAGCTACAAGAATGCACAGGTAATCTGAGAAACGATTGTTGCATAGAAACACTCCCATTAGAGGGGGAAAAAAAAAGGAATAGAACAATGGGCTACATTGTGATTCTCATACATCACCATAGCCAACAATTCACTACCCATTAGAGAAAAAAGTCATGTCTTCAAAAGTTAATGCATCAATTAAAACTCTGAGAAACCCAGTCGGAAAATCAGTTTACATAGAAAACTTTAAGCAAACTGCATTCCATTTATCATTCACCTAAATTATCTGCTGGGAATCCAATATAGAAGCAATCAGACCGCTAGCATGTTGTAATGACTAACAACCATTTCTACATTGTGATTCTCATACATCACCATAGCCAACAATTCACTACCCATTAGAGAAAAAAGTCATGTCTTCAAAAGTTAATGCATCAATTAAAACTCTGAGAAACCCAGTCGGAAAATCAGTTTACATAGAAAACTTTAAGCAAACTGCATTCCATTTATCATTCACCTAAATTATCTGCTGGGAATCCAATATAGAAGCAATCAGACCGCTAGCATGTTGTAATGACTAACAACCATTTCTACTTTAACTGAATGCTAATTGTAAACAATCAACTGAGTGGAAGAAACAATAGAAGTCCTTCCAACCTTGTCTTAGTACTCATACTCTTATAGCTTGAGTCCAACTAAACTAGCACAGTAACGCAATCAATCCATGCCCAAAGAACAACAAACACTTAGATTACTAAATAATTTAATCTCATCCTGTTAAATGGAAGTTAAGTCGCTCTTATTTCAAACAAAAATAAACAACAGGAGAGAGTATGATACCTCCTTAAAGATTGGTTGCACTCGATCATTAGCTCCTCAAGCTTCTTATACATGTTCCCAATCGATGAGTCAAGGTCCCAAGCCTTCTCCTCCCATTCAATCCTCTGGTTCTCAATACCCTCAATATCCCTTTCCACAGCGTGCAACTCCCTCTTCATCCTGTCCGCGTCCCTAGAATTAATCCCTTGCTCCTCCACCCTCTTCTTCAACTCCTCGTTCTCCGCACAAATACTCTCCTTCTCTACAACCTTAGTCTCTAACCCTTTCACTTTCTCATCCACCATCTTCTCCATTGTCACTATATGCCTTTCTAACTGCTTAATTATCGCATGAAACTTCTTAACGTCTTCCTCCAACGCGTTCTTCTCCTTCTCCAACACCTCTCGTTCCGTGGGCCCCGTCCTCATCGCGTCCAACTTCTCCTCTTGAGCCTTCACATTCCCTTCCAAAACACTCACTTTCTCAACCAACCTTTCCCTTTCTTGTTCCACCTCTTGTATAAATTGACGATCCAATTCATCAACTTGTTCATCTTTCCCCCTAAAGTAATGCAAATAACTCTCAATAGTATAATTCAACTCCTTATTCTCCGAAGCAAACGGTTGACCCGAACTCAACTTGTAGTCATCAAATTTACACAACTGAACAAGCCAGTGAATAGCAGCAAGTAAACTAGGCCAAGAGTGAGGGGTCCCAGGGGCACGTAACGCAGATTTATTCAATTTCACAGGGCAATTTAGGGATTTCAGTAAGGATTGTAAATTATCTTCGAGTTTATGCGACTCTAGCGAGGAAAACCCGAAACGAGAGAGGATGAATTTTAGGGTTTCGGTGATATCTTTAGCAGAAGGGAGAGGAGCTTTGAGATTAGGGAGAGAGTGAGAGGAAAGATAAGCGTTAATTGTACGCATAGCAGAGAGTTGATACGAGCGATCGGAGATAGGGATAGCAGAGGAACGGGAGTTAATACCGATAGATGAAGGGCGGCTACTAGCGAAACTTGCGTCGGAATCACGGTTGCCGGTGGAGAAATTGATCGGAGTTGGCGGTGGATGATGTCGCCGATCAGGCACTACAGAGTTCGTACGACGCCGTCCGGCAGCGCCTCTCATTGTGATTTTGAAATTGAAAAATGAGAAATGGGTGCCTTCTTCTAGGGTTAAATACACTCTGCGGTTACACCAAATTTGCGTGGTTAAGGGGTCCCGTTTTGACATAGATTTGAAATTTTAGTTGGACATGTAATTTAAATTTTTTAATTTTTTTTTTTTTATAAACCTGAAAATTCACAAGTTAGGAAAATTATCAAAATTTTTTAATTTTAATATAATTTTACAAAATGAGCAAATTATAGTTCATAACAAGATGAATATGCTGTCAATATGTACAATAGCTTTGATTTTTTTTTTATTTTTTTTATAAACCTGAAAATTCACAAGTTGTGGAAGCTATCAAAACTTCCCAATTTTAATATAATCTTACAAAATGAACAAATCATAGTTCATAACAAAATGAATATGCTGCCAATATGTATAATAGCTTTGGTCCGAACCATATATTTGTATTAAATTTTTTGTGAAATATGTACAAATTATTAATTTAGAACCCAGTAACTTTGAAGAATTAAAACTCCGAACCCACAAACTTCAAATTCTGGCTCCGCCTCTGATCAAAGGTCTCTGGTTCAAGTCTTGTATATGAAAAAAATTTCGGTAAGAAGCGCTTGCCCCTGAATGGGGCCTTACGCGACGCGAATCCGAATATAATCGGATATCCGCACCTAGTGGAAACCAAAAAAAAGCCTAATATGTGTTATTTTGTCCAAAGTTGTGAGTAGAAAACAAGAGTTATTAGCTAGACGAAGATCAACACAAATAAGGAGGAAGAGAAAGAACCGGAGCTAATAACGCTGTTTCAGCTTAAAAAAAAAAAAAATGTGTTCCTTCGCTCTTTAAGTAATTTATTTTCTTAATCATTATCCCAGTGTTTAAACAAATGTGGTGATGCGACTGTGACAGAGAGCATGAACTTTCAACGTATGAAGTGACCTTGGCTATATTATTTATTGCACTTTGCATTTTAATTAAGAATTAATCCCACTTAACCCCTAATATTTAAGAGTTGGGAAACGATATCCTTTCCACATATTGAATGCGAATGATAACCCCTTATCAGATATATTCCAGTAAGAATTTTCTTTTTTTGAGTAAAGATCTTTTTTCTGTCTAAAACTAAAATATAAAAATTATTATTATCCATTCCCAAAATAATGTACTTCTTTTAGGATATTAATAAATTTCAAGCTACGTGGCATTCCTTTTATCTGCATGCGCAATAAACTTTTGGGTTTTAATTGCACATCAACAGTCTATCTAGTTTACCCCTCTAACATTATCTTTGGTCATATTCCATGATAGGGGTATACATGGACAGTGTTGATTCGGATTTTTCAAATACCAAACCAAACCAATTGCGGCAGATTTTTAAATTTATAAACCAAACCAAACCAATAAAATTCGAGTTTTTCAACTTCGGGTTTTTTTCCGAAAAAGTCTTCATACAAAACATATAACTTTTACTTCAAATGTTTCTTTAGTCCTAGTAAGATACAACTATATAACTAAAGTGTTTCTTAAGAAAATAACACAAAATGTGAGATGGGTGATGCCATCGTATTAAAATATTCAACAAAAAAAACAGTTAAAATAAGTATTGCTAATTAATAAGCCATAAAGAAAATGACTTTAATCTAAATACAAAGTTATGCTAAAGTAAGTACGGCTAATAAGTATTAATTACATGACAAAGAAAAAATTAAGCTATGTATTTTTACGCTCTAACCAATTATGTAAAACTAAAGAATAGATATCCAACATTACTATCATTTCTAGTGTTAGAATTGAATTTCTTTTGTTAGCATTAGTGTTGAATTGGTTTTGATTTGAACTTTATTTGAGTTACTAACATCCATAGGATATAAAACTTATTGATATTCAAAATTCTAAGTTCAAGCTTAAAATAATATGATAAAAGACAAAAAACTATGAAAAAATTAAGAAATAATTACAAATTACATTGCAAATACATATTTTTATGTATAAAATATTTTTAAAATCGGATACACGTAATGTCGGGTTGGTTTGGTTCGGTTTGACTTTTTTTAGCTAAAACCAAACCAAACCAATTATGATCAATTTTTTTTTCAACACCAAACCGAGTCAAACCAAACCACTAGTCAGTTTTTTTTCTCGGTTTGACTCGATTTATCAATTTGCTGCGATTTATTGGTTTGCTTTGTACACCCCTAATCCATGAATTCTCTCATGTGCAACGTAACTACCACAACTAAGGTCTAAATGCTCTAGCCCTTTTGAGGTCCTTCCCAACAACTAAAACACTTCGAGATATCGATATTGTTTTCTTATTCCCGTAGTCATTTATCAACCAAATTTCATTGAAGGAAAGTTCTTCAATTGTTGCAAAAACGAAAAGGCTTTATTTTAATGGTTTTTGGTTAAGAGAAAAAAGCACCGCAAAAGTTTCTCCTATTTATGCAAATAAATGCATGACTCTTGTTTTTGAGTTCTTCAAAATTTTGAAAACTGAATTCGAAGCTCGAAGAAAAAACCAACAATTTTTTAAAATTTTAGTTCATACAATATTTTCTGAAAAAAACTCTAAAACCTCAAACACTAATCATATCTCACCAATTAAAATTAGGGGAAAAAAATTATTGATACAAAATTTGTTATTAACATAATAAAAAATTATTGATAAAACGAATGTCGCATAGCTTGAAAGTTATTAATATCCTAAAAGAAGTATATTATTTTCAATAGAATAGGTGAATAGGACAACAATACTAAGAGCTATATATTTTTTGTATTTCAATTTTAAAAAGAAAAATAAAAGATCTTTACTCAAAAACTGAAAATTCTCATCGGAAAATATTTAATAAGGAGGTTATCATTTCAGTTCAATATGTGAAGGAAGTATTGTTGCCAACCCTTAAATGTTAGGGATAAATTGAGATCAACTCTTTAATTAATACTCTCTATATGTTAGTTGAAGTCCTCAAGACTTTATATTTTATTCAAAACTTAATCCTTCAGGCTTCAACGAGGCAAACTTCAAGAAGTTTGTTTACGTAAAAGGTATTGCATGTTACCCTTTGCCAATGCTTTAATTTAATTAACTAGAAGGGTCATGTTGACAACCAAAAAGGAACAAGATAGTTACTATAATCTTAAAGCAAACAGTTGAAAATTGGGAAAAGGGCCTGATTTATCCCTCTACTTTAAAAAAAAAAGTTCATATTTACCCCTCGTTATACTATCAGGCCATTTATACCCCTACCGTTACAATAGTTGAAATATTTGTCCCTATTTTTAACGGAGGGGTAAATATGAACCTTTTCCAAAGTAGAGGGGTAAATCAGGCCCTAAAAAATAAAGCACCCTAAAGTTTCCAAACAAAACTTACTTCGGGTACCTTTTCAACCCCTAAAATGACTATCCGAACGTCTACATATCCTTGATGTATTGAGCCTACATTATTGTACGCAGAAAAAATATCAGGTTCTATATAAAATATTGACGTTTCGGAATCTTGACACACCACTAATCATTGGTCAAAGTATGAATAAAAAACTAATTTTTTTCAAACAAAACTTACTTCGGGCACCTTTTCAACCCCTAAAATGACGGTCCGAACGTCTACGAATCCTTGATGTATTGAGCCTACATTATTGTATGCAGAAAAAAATATCAGGTTCTATATAAAATATTGACGTTTCGGAGCCTTGACACACGACTAATTATTAGTCAAAGTATGGAAAATAACACTAAGTGTTGCAAAAAATAAAGTTGGCCAATTTTTGTTCACTGTTTATATAACGCAGTAAAATACTGCGTTATAGGAGCACCAAATTTTTTTTCTATAACGCAGTAAAATACTGTGTTATAGCACTTAACGGGTCTGTCTCCGTTAGTGCTATAGCGCAGTATACTTTAGTAACTTTTTTTTTGTTGGGGTATTTTGATTCAAACTGTTTTTTTTAGGCATTTTGGTTCCGGACTCACCAGTTTCGTTTGAAAAAACTTAGTGTTATTTTTCATACTTTGACCAATGATTAGTCGTGTGTCAAGATTCCGAAACGTCAATATTTTATATAGAACCTGATATTTTTTCTGCGTACAATAATGTAGGCTCAATACATCAAGGATTCGTGAACGTTCGGATCGTCATTTTAGGGGTTGAAAAGGTGCCCGAAGTAAGTTTTGTTTGAAAAAAATTAGTTTTTTATTCATACTTTGACCAATGATTAATGGTGTGTCAAGATTCCGAAACGTCAATATTTTATATAGAACCTGATATTTTTTCTGCGTACAATAATGTAGGCTCAATACATCAAGGATTCGTGGACGTTCGGATCGTCATTTTAGGGGTTGAAAAGGTGCCCGAAGTAAGTTTTGTTTGAAAAAATTTAGTTTTTTATTCATACTTTGACCAATGATTAGTGGTGTGTCAAGATTCCGAAACGTCAATATTTTATATAGAACCTGATATTTTTTCTGCGTATAATAATGTAGGCTCAATACATCAAGGATATGTAGACGTTCGGATAGTCATTTTAGGGGTTGAAAAGGTACTCGAAGTAAGTTTTGTTTGGAAACTTTAAGGTGTTTTATTTTTTAGGGCCTGATTTATCCCTCTACTTTGGAAAAGGTTCATATTTACCCCTCCGTTAAAAATAGGGGCAAATATTTCAACTATTGTAACGGTAGGGGTATAAATGGCCTGATAGTATAACGAGGGGTAAATATGAACTTTTTTTTAAAGTAGAGGGGTAAATCAGGCCCTTCTCCCGTTGAAAATTTGTACCAGCAAAAAAAAAAAAAAATGGTAATTGAATAGCATGAAGAATTCTGTGTTCTCGGAAGGGTTTCACCTTAACAGAAACGACTAATTTGCGTTGTTGAATACATGGTCTATAAACCATATAAAAATAATTTTATTATTGATAAAACGCTTCCCTCGAAATGTTATAAGCAATTCTTCTAAACTAATATACTACTCCCTCCGTTTCAATTTATGTGACACTTTTGAATAGAAATAAGATTTAAAAAAAAAAAAAAAAAAATTTATGATCTAAAGTAAAACTTAAATATTTATGTGGTCATATCTCATTAAGGGTAAAATGAAAATTTTAAAGTTAAAATATTTTTATCCAAAATATTTTTTTTGAATAGATTAAAAATAAAAGTATATCATATAAATTGAGATAGATAGAATATACTAGTTCATTAATTTGCTTATATATTTTCCAAAAAAGAATTACTCAGTTGAAGTAATTAAAGAACTGCGAGGAAAAGGAAAGAGCAACCGAAAACAATAATGACACAGCGCCAAGTCAAAATTTATGCCACTTTGATGCCACCTTTTTTAAATTCCAAGCAAACACACATATACCAAACACGCTCTTACACCTTTTCCACGCACCCATTGTCCCCCTCTCCCTCCATCTTCACTCTCTCCAAAAGCAAAGCAAATAAAAGAGTAGAGAGAAAGCAAGAAAGAGAGAGAGAGAGAGAGAGAGAGAGAGTTAAGAGTACTGGTGGGTCTTAATACAGTACACTTTTATTCCCAATATTATTCTTCATCCTAATTCTTCTCCATCTTCTTGTTTCTTCACAATGACCTCTAGATTAACCCAAAATAACACCAATGGCACACACCATCATCCTCAATATTACCCTCAACCTTCTTCTTTTTCTTCATCTAAAGCTTCATTTAAAGGCTGTTGTTGTTGCCTTTTCCTCCTTTTTTCTTTCTTACTTCTCCTTATTGTCGCCGCTATTCTAGTAATAGTTCTTGCAGTGAAGCCCAAAAAACCACAGTTCGATCTTCAACAAGTTGGTGTTCAATATGTTGGAATTACCCGTAACCCAGCTGCCATAGCCACGTCATCCGCTTCTGTTTCGCTTAATATTCGAATGGTTTTTACTGCTTTTAATGATAATAAGGTTGGGATTAAGTACGGTCAATCGCGGTTTACTATTATGTACCGCGGGATTCCTTTGGGTCGGGGCACCGTACCCGGGTTTTACCAACCAGCTCATAGTGTTAAGCGGGTTGAAACTACTATTGTTGTGGATCGGGTTAACTTGCTCCAAGCTGACGCGGCAGATTTGATTCGTGACGCGGCATTGAATGATCGGGTCGAGTTACGGGTATTGGGTGATGTCGGGGCGAAGATTCGGATCATTGGGTTTACTTCACCCGGTGTGGAGGTTAGTATTTTTATGTCAACTATCTTGTCGCTTATTTGCTTGGATTTTATTGCACTTTGGATTTGTTTTGTGAGTAGGATTAAATGTTGATATCTAAAACGAACTTGAATTTTATACTTTACTTGTACTAGGAAAAGGGTGTTACTTTGCCCGAAAAGAAAGTGGGGTTCTTTTTAGAATTGGTGTTGTAGTACTATAAAAGTAGGGGGAAGAAAAGGGAAAATGATTTAATCTACATAACAATATAAAGATTTTTTACTTTGTGATAGAAGGTTAATTATCATTTTTAGCAGAATATCAATTAATAATATCAAGAAATTTACTTGTAATTATCTAATAAATAAATTTCGACACCGTCAATACATAAATGACATCACTTATGGAAAAATAGACTCTAGAAAACATTGTGTATAAATGGAAAAAGAAAAAAATTGGAACTCTTTGTTATTTTTCTTCGGGGTTGAGATTATTGATTAGCGGTGGAGTGTTTTGCTCTAAACTTCTCTCTACGTAGCAATAGAAACAAATAACGGAAAATGTCCAAAAATACCCTTAACCTATTGAAAAAGGCTCATAAATACCCTCCTTCCACCTTTTGGTCTAAAAATACCCTTCCATCCACCTTTTAGGTCTAAAAATACTCTTAAGGTTTGTTTTTGGCTCAAATATACCCTTTAAACTAACAGAATATGTTTTTTTGTTTTTTTTAATCGGAAAAGGTCCAAAAATACCCTTAACCTATTGAAAAAGGCTCATAAATACCCTCCTTCCACCTTTTGGTCTAAAAAAATATGAATGAAACTGTTTTTTTTATATATATTTTCCAATTTCGTTTTTATATGAACGAAATTAAATTTTTTTTTATCCTATTTTGTTTTTTAATACACGAAATGCAAAAAAAAAATTATAATTTCCTATTTCGTTTTTTTATTCATGAAATGCAAAAAAAACCCAAAAAAAAAAAACATATTTCGTTGATTAATTCACGAAATGCAAAAAAAAAAAAACAGTTTCGTTCATATTTTTTTAGATCAAAAGGTGGAATGAGGGTATTTATGAGCCTTTTTCAATAGGTTAAGGGTATTTTTGGACCTTTTCCGATAAAAAAAACAAAAAAACATATTCTGTTAGTTTAAAGGGTATATTTGAGCCAAAAACAAACCTTAAGGGTATTTTTAGACCTAAAAGGTGGATGGAAGGGTATTTTTAGACCAAAAGGTGGAAGGAGAGTATTTATGAGCCTTTTTCAATAGGTTAAGGGTATTTTTGGACCTTTTCCGAACAAATGATGATAGGTAGTGGGGCCTATTTTGCCTGTCATGTCCAAGTTTATAGTAGGTCATTATTGTCAACAAACTTCCATTCTTTTGTCTTTGTTTCTTCATTTTCTCACATACTAGAAAGCTAATTTGCACTGATAGTTTTCCCACATCTAGGCTATTTCGCGAATGAGATTAAAGATCAAAATCAAGTTTAAGTTATGATGATATATTTTGTTCATTAAACTAATTTTTCAACTATTATTTATTTGATATTTTGTCGCTGATCAGTAATAATAGAATTAACATTTTAAATTTTGTTTTCCAATCAAACGGTATTGTATAATTTGGGACGAGGTGAGTACGATGTTCTGCGTTGATTTGGGTTTGCCGTAGTCTTTTGGAATTCATCAGCACCGAACAGCATGAGCTGTTGTGTACTGTAGGAGTAGAGACGGTACAATTTCTCCAGCTAGTATTTATTAGAGTTTGGTATGTAGTGCACCTCCTTATATTGGATCGATTCTAGACAGGGACTTGCTCTTTTCCCTCTGTTGATTTCTGTGACTACTGACATTTCTTGACACCATTCAAATTATAAACCAGCCATGGTTTTTTTTTTTTTTTTTTTTTTTTCTTATAACCAAAAAATCCCTCTGGGCCATCTTCGAAATTCAGAGAAAATGAACCCGCCCTTTTATCATTCTCCACTTAAATGGGCTTAGTTCACATGGCTCGAACTTGTACTTAAGTCCCGAGTCCATCAATCTTTGTCACTTGAACTAAGTCTGTGGGCTAGACCGGCCATGTTGATGTCTTGCCTTCGCCTAATAGACTTTCTTTCTTGAGCTCCCTTCTAATTTCTGCCCTAATTTTAGTTATCCAACACACAGTCCCTGGTGCTTCGAGGAGGATGTGGAGCTCAAAATTTTAACAAGTGAATTTTAAAAAAAATACAATAATGCAAGATTTTCATACTACTTTGAATTGCTTGTCCTTATTTGATTTTTTTTTTTTTGCCATGCTTTCTCTTGAGCCAAAGGTCTTTTGGAAACAACCTTCTTACCTTCCAAGGAAGGGGTAAGGTCTGCGTATACTTTACTCTCCCCAGACCACACTTTGTGGTATTGCACTGGGTATGTTGTTTTATAAGTTTCGAATGTGCGACCTAAAGCAACTTTTAATTCACCGAACCATGAATGAAGAAAGGCATGAGAGAAAAGCATTTTGGCTACTTTTTGTGAGGTGCCAATTCTTGACTCTCTGTCATTACAATACAAGTTTTCCTTATACTAAGAGAATTTAACACTATGTGGAAGGCATAGAATTTGTTATCGTTGCAGCACTGTGTGTTTATAGATGATGAATGGTGTTGAGCAGGTATCAGTGGATTGTGCAATAGTGATCAGCCCAAGGAAACAGGCTCTCACATACAAGCAATGTGGATTTGATGGTCTAAGTGTATGATACAGTAACTGTTAATTCACAAGTTTAACACACATCCATATTGTTGGACTTGGTTAAAAGAAAGAAAAAGGCAAATTGCAAAAGTAGCATTTGGAAAGTTATTTTAGGAAAAACGAAAACGAAAAGCAAGATTCGATTGAGCCAACTAATTGTAGCGAAAAAAGCATTTATTTATTAACTAGATTTTCTTTCCTTTTTTTTTTTTTTTTTTTTTTTTTTTGGGAAAAGTTTTGTTCCGTGTTGTAAAGTTTTGGACTGATCGTATTTTCAATATTGTAATGCACGCCTCATTGTCATTTGCTGGTATTATATTTTATTTATGAAAATATCACTCAATTCTTTTTCTCTATCTTTTGAACTCTAAAGGGAGAATCTGATTCTGTGGCTTTTTTATCAAATGAATTCTGAATTCTCTTATCTCATGTGTCGGAGATAAGCTTTCTTTTTGTTATTGCATCTTTTACCCTAATGAGTGAAATATTCAAACCGAGTAAGGGAAAAAAAAAAAAAAATCTTGCACCACTCCCTCACATTTTCTTGGTAGATCCAGTGTATGCTATTCTTTTCCTTTCTTGGTTCTTAGTTTATAAGTAACTGAGTTTTTTGTTCTGCTTTTTAAAACGCTACACAGTACCTCTTCTATTTATTTAAGTTATAGGATTTTGTATAGAATATCAAAACAAAAATGATTCCATTTCTAACATTATTATGATAATACATATTCCAACCTGCTTGAATACCAGAAAAATAAATGGATTGGACATTTGATCTTTTCGGTGAGATAAAGGCATAAAAATCAAAAAGAATATATAGAATTAGAATCTGTTTTTAGCATTTAACCCCCCTTTATGTTGTGGTTTTCCTTGTTCAAAAAATGATTCGCAGAGAAGAGAGATTTTATTTACGGATTTTTGAGTAGAATACGATTGTGAAGTGTGTATATATATATATAACTTTAAAAAAAAAATGTGTAAAACTGGGACATCCTCCATACCAAGTTACTTCAGAATGAAGAAAAGTGGCATGCGATACGCATTACCTGTTTATTATGCTTTTCCAAGGGCTCAAACAAGCAAAACGAACTAGTAACTGTCTAACTGAGAATTCAATGCATTGACATTACACTTTCTTTTAAGCAATTGAAGGACGTAAATTAATCAAGGGTGAGGGTGGTGAAGGGCGGCAGCAATAGCATCCTTTTTCTTACCCCACTCATGAAGCCTTAAATGGAGCTCAGCAGCAGCAATCAAGAAATGAAGAGCCTGAGTTGGTGTCAAAATGGCTAGGATTTCCTTGAGGGTATTAAGCCTTAGATTATCTGCCTTTTGTAGGATAATTACTAGACCTTCCTCCTTGCTTGCCAGATTGGCTTCTACTTGTTCCTCCACTCCTGATCCTTCACTCATCAAAACGTGGGATAACTCCACTGTTGATGTATCTGCAACAGTTTCTTAGCTTGAACCTTGGCTAAATTCTCACTCGAATCTCTCTCCTCCCTTATAGTCTTCTTTTGCAGCTCATTAACCTTACTCATTTGGTTAGGGCTGAGGTCCCCTAAGTCACCCGTTCTGATTCCTCTAATCAACTCAGAGAGACGAGCTTCGAGTTGCAACCCTGATTTTGAATATAATAAATGAAAGGCCATGCTAGGTCTCCATCCCCCAATCCACAAGAAAGCACCTTCAAGATTACTCCTCCACGAAGGATTTAACATCCCTAATACATCTTCCTCACTATATTTGGATTTCTCCACATAATACTCCTCATAGTGATGTATAACTCGCTCAATGAGCGGCACTAACACCCTCTCTTCCAGCAGCTTCTTGTTGCCAGCTTTATTTACATCTCTCGAGGCGGAAACAAGGTCTTTGAGTTCTTGGTTCTGTTCAGCTAGCCATGACTCAAAAAATTTGTCAAACTTCTTCTCCCTTCCTTTCCCCCCATTTCTGCTCATTAACAAGGGAGCCATTTGCTTACTAGTACTACTATTTCTTACTTTTGATATTTTCCTACCAACTGTTTCGAGATATGTATATATATAGTGGAGACTCATAAACAATTGTGGTCTTATTAAAACTAACACGAACGAGACGGCCGACCCAAGTGAAACTAATGCAGAATCTGTGGGCTATCAGGGCGGTAGTAGCTGGAACTGAGGATATACGTTAGGGGGTTTAGTTCGTTGCATTTGTCTTTGTAACTTGCATGCATTGGGCCGGAATCTCGAAAGAGACAAAAAAAAAAAAAACAAGCGCTACTTGGTTTTCTTTTTCTTACTATGTAAGCAATGTCAAATTGACAATCATTTTTTTGTGCGGAATGTCCTTCAAAGGCACTTGCCTTTAATTTTTTGCCCTCAAATTTGAAATCTTTAAGTTTTACCCTAATAATTCATGAGTTCTGGGTTTGAATTTCCATTCAGTCAAATATTTAAAAAAAAAATCACTAGGCAGAAGTTTGTAGCAAAATTAGGCCTACTCAGACAGAAGTTTGTTTTAAGACAAAAGTTTGCATTAAGGCAAACTCCTACCTAAATAGGCCTAATTTTGTTACAAATCTCTGTCATGCAAAATTCTTCTTTTTTTACTGAGCGAAGTTTCAAACTTAAAACCTTAGAGTAATAGGCACAACTTAAAAACCAACAATTTGAAGGGCAATCATAGAAATGACCCATTGACAATTAAATCTCTATATTGCAATTTCCCAAAAAGTTCCTTAAAATATTTTACAACTCCCTTTGTCCTATTTTAATGCTTTACTCTTTTATATAATTTACCAAGTTACCTCTATCTATTAAATGTTTTTTTTAATTGAGTCATATTAATAAAATCTCACTTTTACTTGTCACATTTAGCTCTTCAAATAGCTAAAAATTAATTCAATATTTTAAAATTAAAATTTAGATGTTCAAAAGCTACACAAAAAATGAAGTTGTAATTCTTTTCAAATTACTATGATTGAAAAAAAACATCTTAAAATATTAGTCAAAAAACATGTAGATCGTCTCTGAAAACAAAACGTGACTAGTAAAAATGAACAAAGGGAACACTTCTCTAATGTTAAGGGTCCAATAGAAAACAATTCTAATTTTAACCTTAAATTTCTAAAGACGAAGAGAATTCAATACAGTGATATTAAAGTTATAATTATAGATAAACGCCAAACTTCCATGACGAAAGAGATCAAAACGCTGAGATAATGTTTGTTAGAAAGCACGTTTGATGGCAAAACCTTGACCAAATAAGATTATGGACTCACAAAGTAAGGCCATACTGAAGATGGCAAACATTGACCGAAAAAATAAAAGAATTTGATGGAACTGTATGAAGCTATCATGAGCAAGGAATAGAGGTGATGGTATTCCTTACCCTCGAAACGATCCATGAGACTCGTAGGTGAGCTCTCTTAATTTATGCCTACTCTAAATCAGGATGGTGATTTATCCAACATCCAAATCAATCAGAGAGGCAAGCAAGATAAAACGGCAGGCGTTAAAATCACATTTTAATTTGCGAGGCTGTTTCACCAACACACGAGAACGGATTAAAAACAAACACATGGTCTCACGCGTAATAATCATGGATGTTGAACCACAGCAACAAAACTTTTAAATTACGAAAGTTCTCAACTAGAATCATCAAGGCGACAGAAAGCTTCAAAATTGTCTACAGAAACACCTCACGAAAATAAAGAGTAATAGCAATAACTTGTTTAAAACTTGTGCTCTACCCAACGAAGTGAAAACTGAAACATTTAAGCCTTCAGGCGTCCATAGAATTTCTGCTTCTCTTCGGTGGTCTGGAAGCGACCATGTCCAAACTTTGAAGATGTGTCGATGAACTTCAGCTTAATCTCCTCGAGAGCAACACGAGAGGTTTGGTTGAGCAGGGATTGACGAAGGGTTACAACCCTCTTCTTAGGACCAACACAGCATCCCTTGATCAACAGGTAATCATCCTTCACCACACCATAATGAGCAAATCCACCCATAGGAGTAATGTCTTTCTCGGTCCTGTTAACATTAAATAAAAATCTAAGCAACTACAAATTGAAAAAAGAGCTCCAGTATATGAAAGTCCCAATTTATACGGTTAAAAGAGCACACAACCACTGGACATGCAGAATATAAACATCTACAGCATAGGGCAACAACTTCATTAGTTTTTGAGCATTCACAACTGTGCAGTTGCCATTCTATTTAACAAGCATGCAAAAAGCATCAGTTGCACATAAGTAGAATATAAAGTATTTGGTAGGAGAGAAAAAGCAGTGCTGCATAAGAACCTGTCAAAATCAGTTAAGGCCGTGTGGGACTCTTGTCCAACCTTGCCAAGCTTGTAAACCTTCTTGTTCATCTCAGTACGGTGATGGTATCCATTTTGACCAGCACGGGCAACTGTGAATGAAACTCTAGCAGGATGCCAGGCACCAATACAAGCAACCTTACGAAGACCCCTGTGAGTTTTACGAGGAAGACGTGTCACACCCCAACGAGTTACAACACCTTCATAACCCTTACCCTTGGTGACACCAATGATGTCAATCATCTCATCCTTCTGGAAAACAGCATCAACTGGAACCTGCTTCTCGAAGAAACCATATGCGAAGTCAACCTTCTGAGCAATTGTCCCACCATTCACCTGGATCTCCATCAAATGGGCTTTCTTCTGTTTCAGACCCTTCATCTTCCTTATCTGCAGTTTTTATAACAAGGAAATCCCATTATATTGAGTTTAGATTAGTAGTTTACAAAAAGACATTGGGAATATTCAAAAACATTTAATCAGGTACGGCATTCGAAATCAGACACTCCTTCCTATCGAAACTTGTACCAGTTGTGCCCGATTTGAAATCAAAGTTAATTTAGAATACAGGTATTTTCACAACAAAGCAGATATTGGGCTTACCTGAGTGTGAGCCAACACACGGATGACACAAGCATACTTCTTCAATTTCTCCAGCTGTGTTTGGATATCCTTCTTCCCTTCATCAGTTTCATATTTCTTAGAGTATTTCAGGAAGGCCTTCTTCTTGGACTTGCACCAGTTCTTGTAGAACCTCCTCTTGATGTCTTCACTGAGATGCTGTGCCCAGACAGTGTTCAGGCAACGAAGACCACGAGGTGTCTTCACATACCCAACAACACCAACAATCACCATTGGAGGTGTTTCAATGATGGTAACAGCTTCACATGTCTCTTTCTTGTGGAGCTCTGTAATCACCAGATGAACGTGAAAAGATTAGTAGCAAACATATTAAAGTGAAGACATGATACTGCCTCCTTGATACTAATAAAGAACCGAGAAAGATATCGAATAAATCAAAACAGAAATGCAAACACATGAAAAGAATATGTTACTTGATCCGGGCTTCTCCACTTCTCTGACAATGTGAGTCATTCCAGCCTTGTACCCCAGGAAGGCTGTTAGCTTGCAAGGCTTGTTTGGGTCATCCTTTGGGAATGCCTTCACTGCAATAGTTTAAAAAAAATTGAAATGAACATCCATCAAATAAGTACAACTGTTTCTATGTAATGATATAGAATGTCTTCCAAAAAATTTATAATTGTTTTAACTGGCAGACTACTAATAAATCATTTTCCAAAGTTGAACACATAGATATGTATTATGAATAGCCAATGACAAGGGATGAGACACAAAGGTGGTTTTTTGGTGATAAAAGGTTCAATACAAATTTTCGCATCTGTAGTGATGGATGCTCATTAAATACATCAAGAGTAAACTATTTTCTCCATTTCTCTCCAAAAAAGTTTTCAACAGTTCAAGCTAGCCCAACAATGGATAATGAATTTTATTGAGGAAAATACTTTAAAGGCTCTATCATAATGTGGCTGCATAAATTCATTTTATTTATCTTGCAAATTAATCAAGGATAACTAATCTTTGAAAAGATATAGACAGCATCATTAAACATCAATAAAGCTTTCTAATCAGTGTCAAATTCGACAACGCAAAATAAACATCAGATGAAGAACATAAAAAAAAAAAAAAAAAAAAAAAAGGAAAATGATAATGAATGTAGTCTCATACCCTTTCCTCTGTGTCTGGCAGCACGCTTCCTGGGAAGAAATCCCAAAGAACCGTGTCTTGGATGCTCGAACTTCCTGTGCGACATTTTTCTCCTCCTTCAACCTGTTCCCAATCAAAACATATTAATCAGCTTTAAGCAATCACTCAAACTGCTCCAAACAAAAACATAATAAACGCTCAGAACAAGTTAAAAAAAAAAAAATGTACAGTCACACCTCCCTATAACAGCCATATTTTCTATGGAAAATGTTATGTTATGTTATATGTTCTCTCTATAACAGCATTTCGCTACAGCAGCCAAAAAAAAAATCAGAACAAACGAAGCTATTATAGAGAGATTTGTTATAAGGCAATGGAGATAACAATTTATTCTAAAAACAATGTGTATTTATCATGAAATTTTCGAAAAACATTTACAGATTTACATACTTGTTAGTTGATACAGATAAACTGATAAAATGAGTAAACTAGATATTAAGAAATGAGCATAAAGCTAAAGGGTGAGGAAGATGAAGGAGAAAACAACCTGCAAGGGACAGCTACTGAGGAACTACGGGTCCTTTGCTCAAAGTGCAAAACCCTAGTGAAACATACATTTATATAACTTGTTTAGCCAAAGTTAAATGGGCTCGATTTTTAGGTATCTGGCCCAGGTGGTTTTTTCCAGCCCATCTGCAAGTTACTTTGTTTAATACTTACTGCTAATGAGATGATTTTGATAAATATTCACTTTTAGGGTCACTACTAGTTGAAATATAATTAGTATTTGGCAACAAAAAAAAAAGAAAAAGGATAGCCACAACTTTAAAATAGGTAAAGTAGAAAAAAAGGAAGTCATAGTTCAAATTTCTTTTCTTTTTTTTTTGAAGTTCAAACGTTTATAAATAAAATTCCGGTATAGTATCACAAAATTTGATTTTTTTTTTTAAATGAAATTCTAGCATACTGTGTTGAAATTCATATAACAATTTTAACTTCTATTTTATTCTCTCTGCCTTGTGCCGCACTACAAATAACCAATAATTTCCATCTTTCACTACCATCTAAGAAGTATTTTCCTCGTGTTTCATATTTCGTGACACAAAAAAGAGAATGCAAACATGTTACAAATTTTCTTTGTTTTCTCAGAATTAATTCGTTCTTTTTTTTTTCAAGCATTTTAAGTGACTCACTAGAACAAAAATGTGTTAACAATGTGATTTTGCATGTATAAATCGCCAATTTTCATATTCAATGAAAATAGATGTCTTTTTTATGAAGTATTGAGTCGTCAAATTCTCCACCTCTGTCATTTTTACTCCAACTCTGAAATTTATATACTAAAATTTCAGCATAGTGTGCTGGAATTTCAATTATAAAAGTTCGAACTTCAGCATACGATAGTGTAGTTTCACATATAAAGAGTTTCGCAACGGCATCTATAATTTCACATGTAAAGAGTTTTGAAGTGACACACAAAAGTCAACTTATCAAATTTTTATATTAGACTTTGAGCCAAATAATGGCATAAGTGGAAGCCATTTGTTAGCAAATAAATTTACCCAGAATTTCACTATTCTCTTTTTCAAACATCTAAATATTTTTTGAATTTAAGCGAATTTATGAGAAACCTTAGAAGCAAAATTCATAAAATAATCGGATATAAGCTTCTTTATCTGATGAAGGCGCATTTTCTCTAAATAAGTCATTGTTTTGTATTAACTCTGGCTGAAAAGGTAAATTAACACGATTATCTTCAAAAATGATAAAAATTAGGATATTAGTTATCACACACTAACGGTGCCATCTTTGGTAGAATTCCTTTGTGAGTAATAGTCATTCCCTCGTGTTGCTCGTCAATTAGTCTTCTTTATTGATTGTCAGTTGGCGCCAGTCCGCGACTCTTAATTGATTTGAAGGCTTCTTTAAGAATATTTAGAAAAACTATTGACAAATGGTTTTAATTTTTGAACTAAAATTACTTCATACCACATTATATCAATTTTAGACATTTCGGTCTGAAATTAAGCTTGGTAATTAAACTTTAAACATACAGATTTGATCCTGGAGTGTGCTGAGCCTAGATGGCCTAAATGTCTAAACTTCGAACTGCACAAGTAATCTGCCAACTTTAGACATGTAGTTTGAAATTAGGCTTGACAACCCAATTTCAGACATGTATTTTTGAAGTTTGGAACTCTAGACTAGTGATTTTCAATTTCAATATCGCAGGTCTGTATTTGAAGCAGATAAATATTATCATTTTAAAAAAATTCCAGTTACATCTTAAAATGTCGATCCTCTAAGTAGTTATGTTTGCACTTGTCCCTAAAAGTAGATGTCCCGCTAGAACATGTAGAAATTTCTCTAGTTATTTTATTTCGACACAATTATATTTAGCTTGTACCTATTTTTATTTTATTTTTAAACTTCTTTAGAACAAACTTCAGGTATTTAACCTAAAGTTGTTTAAAATGGATAGAGTTTCGAATTTTACGCATTACGGGTATGGCTTAAGAATGTAAGTCCATTTTTTTTTTTTGGTTGTTCATACAAATGCCCCTATTTCGGGGTGGTCTTTAATTTTTGCCTCCTCAAATTTGTGGTCTTTAATTTTCCCCTCAACACTTTTGGTGCGGCATAACTTAGATTTCGCTCGGTATAATTTACGTTTAGCTTTAGCATGTGTATAAAAATATTCTCATCACTGAGGCCATACAAATTGAACATTCTAGAAGCTTCTAGAGACCGACTGCTAGGTACGGCAGTTGTGGTTGTTCATTCTCCTTTTAATCGAGTGACTTCATATCTATCCTAACCGAGAAAAAAGAGTTCCAGAGACATCTTCCATTCATATAGATTTTGGTTTTTCCGCACCATATTTTAATTTGCCTCTTCTTCGACTCGAAATTCTCAGCAAGTCCTTGGCTGTTATTAGTTATTAAACAAATGATAGAAAAGAGAATAAGGAGGCAAGCCCCCCATCTTCCGCATATCTTGCTCATCTGACATGGCATGAATCACTGAACCTGCAATCCATAAAAACTTTGGATCCGACATCATGATAAAATACTACCCTCAATATCCCATAAGTTATGACAAGACAAAACTTTCAACACTCAATATAATCTAAAAAATAATACAGTTTTAGATTTCGCTCGACATAGTTTATGTTTAATTTCGACATATGTATCGTAACATCTACACAAATTATAGCGGACAAGGCAAATTTTTTAACACTCAACTTAATCTGAAAAATACTATAAAACTTATGCTGCATAAATTAATTCCTATAGAATTTGTACCGAGCGAGGCAAAAGTTCTGTTTACAGAGATAAAATTGTTTCAAAAAAATATGTCATGCGAAGCAAATCTAACATTTTCATTAAATAAGTAGCAAAGTTAAAAATTAAAGACCACAAATAGAGTCCGGAACCCAAATGACCTCGAAAAAAACCTTTTGAAACAAAGTACCCGAACAAAAAAAAAAAAAGGTGACATAAGTACCTTTAGCGCAGTAATTTACTGCACTAGAGGACTTAACCGTAACGGCACGGTTAAGTCCTTTAACGCAGTAGAATACCGCATTATAGAACGAGATTTTTTTTTCTATAACGCAGTAAAATACTGCGTTATAGAAACAGTAAAAAAAAATGGCCAACTTTATTTTTTGCAATACTTTAGTGTTTTTTTCCATACTTTGACCAACGATCGGTCGTGTGTCAAGACTCCAAAACGTCAATATTTTATATAGAACCTGATATTTTTTTCTGCGTACAATAATGTAGGCTCAATACATCAAGGATACGTAAATATTCGGATCGTCATTTTAGCGGTTGAAAAGGTGCCCGAAGTAAATTTTGTTTGAAAACGTTAAGTTTAAGTGTTCTATATATATAGATGTCCATTTTTGTTTGAAGACTTGTTGTCATTAGCTTAAAGTTTTTTATTTTTAGGGTTTAGATTTAAGTGTGTTATTTTTTAAAGCGTAACTTTATTTCGAATATACGCGATTTTTTGCGCTCGGACGTCATTTTAGCGGTTGAAAAGGTGCCCGAAGTAAATTTTGTTTGAAAACGTTAAGTTTAAGTGTTCTATATATATAGATGTCCATTTTTGTTTGAAGACTTGTTGTCATTAGCTTAAAGTTTTTTATTTTTAGGGTTTAGATTTAAGTGTGTTATTTTTTAAAGCGTAACTTTATTTCGAATATACGCGATTTTTTGCGCTCGGACGTCCGATTTACGCATTTTTTTTGCAACATATTCGAAATAAAACGCATTAAAAAATAACACTTAAGGAACACTTAGTGTTTGTTTCCATAAAAAGATCGCAACATCTTATTTTAATAAATCTTTTCTTTGCAACACTTAGTGTTTTTTTCATACTTTGACTAACGATTAGTCGTGTGTCAAGACTCCGAAACGACAATATTTTATATAGAACTTGATATTTTTTTTCTGCGTACTATAATGTAGGCTCAACACATCAAGGATACGTAAACGTTCGGATCGTCATTTTAGGGGTTGAAAAGGTACCCGAAGTAAATTTTGTTTGAAAACTTTAGGTTTTAAGTGTTTTATTTTTTAAGGTTTTAATTTAAGTGTGTTATTTTTTAATCAAGACATAACTTTATTTTGAATATAAATCTAATTCTAAAAAATATAGGGAGAAAAACTAGTTATAAAGTGGTCAAACTTTAGATGGTCATAACTTTGCGTTAGGATGTCCGTTTTACGCGTTTTTTTTTATCTTGCGTATTTTTTCGAGATCTACGCGGACAAACGGCCGCAGGAGGTTTGGCCGAGCTGATTTTTTTAAAAAACACTTGTTATCCTATTCAATTTCAATTTTCCCCCAAATTGGCTTGAACTTTTTAGTCTTCTTTACTTATAATATGATGATACACAATAGATTTCAACGTAAAAATCCAGAGGCAATGTAGCTGTGAATGTCAATTTCACTTTTGTGGTTTCAATTTTTCAAAATAAAGCTGACTAATTTTCTCGACATATAAAGTTTACTAAAATAACCTTATAAAAATAGAACACTTAAACCTAAAGTTTTCAAACAAAACTTACTTCAGGCACGATCTGAACGTTTATATATCCTTGATGTATTGAGTCTACATTATTGTACGCAGTTTTATATAAAATATTGATTTTTCAGAGTCTTGACACACGACTAATCGTTGGTCAAAGTATGAAAAAAAACACTAAGTGTTGCAAAAAATAAAGTTGGCCAATTTTTTTTTTCTTTTACTGTTTCTATAGCGCAGTATTTTACTGCGTTAAAAGACTTAACCGTGCCGTTACGGTGAAATTCTTTAGCGCAATAAATTATTACGCTAAAGGTACTTATGTCACTTTTTTTTTTTTTTTTGTTGGAGTATTTTGATTGAAAAGATTTTTTTTTTTGGGTCAATTTGATTCCGGACTCCCACAAATACGAGAGGGGTATATTTTGGACAAAATAGTGGACGTAGACGTTTAGGACCACATAGCTGGACCAAAGGCCCAAAGAGTATAAAAGCCCAAACTACCCAATAAGTTTGTAATTCTGATCGCTCTGCGGAAGTCAGTGACTGAGTAGAAGGAGAGTCGACGAGAAAAAAACAGTGCCCTCTAATGGATACCTCTCTACTCAACGAAGCCTTGGCCTCCAATTCCTACGACAAGATTGCTGATATTTGTGACAACCTCATGCTTCAGGCAACCTATTTTCTCTCTATTTATTTGCCACTTTAGTATTGTCAATTTAAAACAAAAAACCTAATGTTTCCATTGGTTTTGTTGGTGTTCATAGAGTGCCGCTGAGGGCATCAATTTTCAAGACGACTGGCCGTACGCGATTCACCTTCTAGGACATATTTACAACAATGACATGTAAATCCCTTAACAACTTTACTTTTGAATTTTAGGGTTTTAAATTGGGTGCTGTGAAGGAATTGCTTAGGATTATGATGTTATTGTGGTACTTTTTGCAGTAATAGTGCGCGATTTATGTGGAAGAAGATACCTGCAGCCATAAAGGAAGCCCGGCCCGAGGTGGTGGCAGTTTGGAAGATTGGGCAGAAGCTTTGGACAAGGGACTATGCTGGCGTGCACGAGGCTATTCGTGAATTCACCTGGAGTCCTGAGGTTCAGCCCATTGTAGCTTCCTTTGCAGGCAAGTTTGTGTTTTTTTTTTTGGCTCTTTAGATTGCTGATGTGCGTCATTATATAATGACTGAAACCAATACAATCTATCCAAACATTGTATCATCAAAACAATACAGTAGAGTATGTTATGCTACATTATGAAATGATATGTAACAACCACCCAAACAAGCTGTTATTCTTAATAGAACAAATGGTAGAGATTTTGTTGATTGATGGAACTAGTCTAATCAGTTTTTTTGTGAAAGCTTTACATAAGGTTTTATATAATCCTAGCAACAGCCCAACATTCTCTTTTTGCTTGTCAAAACCCTGGAAAGATTTGGTTCTGAAGAGTTAAGATGAATGAACAAATAGATGAGTTAATGGTTGAATATGTGAACAACTAAGACTTAGCATCTCTAAGGAGAAAGTAAAGGTGAGGATTGAGAATGTATTTTGTTCAAAGTTTTATCAAGTAAGTTTCTACTTGAGTTGGCGGTTTGCAAGGGATCATCATTCTTTTCTAGGGACCGTCAAAAGCCTAGACGGATTTGTTTTCTTTCTGAAGGCTATAAAGATAAGAGGGTTGAATAGATGAACAACTAAGAATTGGGACTTGTAGACTAAGTGCCAAAGGATTCTAATCTCTCTTCTGGATTAAAATTGAATGTGGATCAAGTACGTGTAAGGATTGACAATATATTGCCATTCTTATGAATTAAAAGAATCCACAAATCTGCATAATAACAAAGTTGGGATGCTATCCGGGATTAACTGTTGGAGTTTGACAATGGCTTGAGACTGGATTGGTGTTTTCTGAACTTATCTTGAAGTCTAATAGCCACTTTCTTGAACAACTTAAGTGGGCAAGGGAGAATTGTTCTACTACGGTTCTGTATGTCTTGGTATTAGCAAAGGGCCAATGATTGGTTTGGAAAGGGAGATCATAGGGCGATGCCTTTTTCTCAATCGCGATGGTCAATCTTCTTCCTGTTTTGATGTTGTGATTTTCGGTTGGGGAATATCTGCTTTATGCTTGAATCTTGATACTTATATACTTATTGATCTAGATAATAGTGTACAATGCCCTTTTCAATTATGTCTCTTTTGCTCTGAGTTCATTTTTGTCAATTACTCTTTATTTGAAGGGGAGCCTTGGCGTAACTGGTAAAGTTGCCTCCATGTGACCAGGAGGTCACGGGTTCGAGCCGTGGAAACAGCCTCTTGCAGAAATGCAAGGTAAGGCTGCGTACAATAGACCCTTGTGGTCCGGCCCTTCCCCGGACCCCGCGCATAGCGGGAGCTTAGTGCACCGGGCTGCCCCTTTTACTCTTTATTTGAGTTGGGCGAGCCTAATAGGTTCTTTGTTGTCCACATGTGCAATTCTTACAATGCGTTGCATGGACTAAAACAAGGGCTGTGTATGCTCTTTGTATACCATTTACTGATCGTGAGCAAGTCTATAGTTACTCGCTTAATTTAATAATTGTTACCTCTTTGAATACATGGAGTTTATCATGTACTTGGCTGATAAAATAGTTGTTGAGGAAAATATCTTTCCGGATATAAAGCATAGTTTGGCGTGTAATTTCTACAAATGACTTATCAAATAAAAAAGAAAATTTTCAAATAAGAAAACAGCGATATACGGTTCTTTCATCATATCTCTAGAGAACTCGGAGATAATACATGAAATATACCACCTATTAGAAAAACATAGAGGCATACATCTACATTTTTATGAGAGGTTAAGGATTAACTGTACCAAAATATATGTTCTCTTCAATCAATGTTGAATTCTTCTGCGTGGGAGATTGGTTGTGGGGGTGAAGGAAGCATGATGAAATAGTCGTCAGACCATGTTGATTGAGAGGAGTGCAAGAGCATTTCGGGGGCGAACAGTGTTTCAGCGAGCTGAGTTCCTGCTCTTAGGATCTTCTGTAGTGGTTTAAATATTTTTTGTGTTTTGGAGTTCATGCAGTTTTTTACCTTTGCGGCATGAGACCATGCTTTACCATATTTGTTTTTTGTTTGTGCCAAATTATGTGGGGCTGTATGTGTAAGAAAAGAAAATGATTGTTAGCACATTATGGGGCTTTTTTTTTTGGGGGGGGGGGGGGGGGGGGAGGATATACAGCTGAACGTAAATTGGTTATTTGTCTAAATTCTAAACTACCTGGGAAAATGTTAGTATAGTTGCTAGCAATTTTTCAAAATATAGAGAAAATCTGTTACTCAAATATGTGAAGTTCAAGTTCTTGGACATCATTGTTTTCTTCTGATTTCCTTGTGGTTTCGAAATACTGGGTGCAATGGTATATGTGTGTGCTTATTACTTAGTTTGCTGTGTACTGGATTTTCATATCATTTTCATGTCATCCTTCTGCAGAATTATACAAAAAAAGGATGTTTGAGCTCCTGCTTTCTGCTTATTCAACCATTAGCACACAAGATGCAGCTCACTTCCTGGGAATGAATGAAAATGATGCTACAAACTGTAAGATTTTATCCAATGCTGCTTGCAGTCTCTCTGAGTTATTTTTGGGTACATAAGAGGACACTAAATGAAGTAAAGTCTCTCAAAAGTAATCTTTAATGTATCGGCAATTAGAAACATCTCCATTCTCTTCAGTGTCTGGTAAGCCACAGTTTTGGACTTGATTGGCTAGGTATCCTGCTCGTTGATTTACCTTTAAAAAGCATGCTAAATGTTACTTCTAAACCTTCTGAAAAGGTTCTCTAAGATCTCAAATATAGCTGTCGTTGCTCTTTGATGTCTTGGTAGCTGTTCCTTTATCAGTTTCACCACACCTGGCAGGGAGTTTCTCAACATCTCCTTTAGTTCCTCTGCCTACGACTAACAGACACATCTGGGTTGCCCATCAATTGGGATATTAAATTGGCCTAATTTTTCCAAGGCCCGCTTTCCATTAACCTAAATGATCCTAATGATCTATCAGATCTTGATAGCTGGCACTTCCATCCATGATCAATTTGAACTTTCTGGTAAGGAGAGCAAGTGAACTGATTAGTTTTGGGGCCATACGTTTGGCTAAACTGTGACTTGGGGAAAGAGCTAATTCTATCAAAAGTGGCTACAGTGTCTTTGATGTTTATTCAATGAAGTTAATTAATAGTGCTTCGTACTCCTAGTACAGCTAAACTTTTATAGCAATCACTTTGTTGGATTGAAGACGATTATCGAGTTGTTGAAACAAGTCAAAAGTGTTAGATAGGCTATGATATTCTAAGATCGAATCAGTTTGTTTGAAGTGGTTAACAAATATAGGTGCACATCAAATGTTAAGAAGTACATACAATGAATTCTTTCGAATGCTTATCCATTTATCACTACATCTTGGGTATTCATAAGATCTCGCCTATTTGGTTTTTATTTGTTTGCTGTTGCGATTTTATTTGCAAGTCTCAATTGTACTTGCCAGAAAAAAGAATCTCAATCATAATGTGTTCGTGAGTTTTCATTGTTTGGTAACAATGGTTTTGTCATCTCCCTTTCAGATGTGCTGCAACAGGGCTGGGTGTTGGATTCAGCTTCTCAAATGCTTACTGTGAAGAAGCAGGCAGTTGTAACAGAACAGAAGTTAGACCCCAGTAAATTACAGCGCTTGACAGAATATGTGTTCCATCTTGAGCACTAACCAGTTTGTTGGTTCCGGGATTTCTAAATCTGGTAGTCATTAGGTGTTTTTGTTACTCTTAAGTGGTTGGAGAAATTAGGTGGCAAAATTTTATAGCAACAGATCTAAGCATGGATCCGATGATTATTATCTCTCTTGGTAACTATATTACTACGATGAAGTCGAGAAGAGAGCACAGTTCTTCGGAAACTTTCTTCGTTAGGGGGCATTAGTAGATATTGAACAATATCGAATGGTTCTTTGATTTAATTTTTCATCTTTTCTCTAAAGATCTTCCATTCCATTCCCTGGTCTGGTGGAAGTATTTGGAAAACACTACTAAATGTGTGCAAATTTTATAAGGAAACTGTTGACCTTAAAATCGAAAAAAGAATTCAACATTCTAAGAAATGATCAAAATAGAAATTATCTTTGCATTTGGTTCCGTGAAAGTTCAGGCTTCAAGCTAATAGAAAGAGTCGGAGAAAGCGTTCATTCATTACTTTGAATCAGTGTATATATACACTAGCAGGAACATCCATCTTACTATGTGCCCAAACTGATGGTCTTCCAACTAAGGCAAAACACAACCTTATACTACCGCATCAACATTCCTTTCTGTTTATTAGCAGTGAATCCTAGTTATTTTTGTATTGGTAGAAATGTTCAATTATTCTAATTTTACAATTTACCTTTACTTAAGCAAATTATTTAACCACGTTTTTTTGTTCCAAATTCATTTGTTGAATGCATATAACTACTAGTAATATTTGTCCATCTAATAATTCTTTTCTAGCGTTAAATATAAAGAGTGACGTAATATATATATATTTTTAAAATAGAGAAATTTCCAAACATTAGTACTATTGACGAGTAATATGATATTTGAGATGACATTTGTAAATGGCGTTTTTGTGACATTTTGTACCAAATGTCGTCTTTTACGACACTTGGTATCAAATATGGTTTTTGTTTTGGGTAAATGTTGTTATTTTTACGATATTTTATCACTAAATAAAACGCGTCGTATTCTTGCACTATGCTTAAAAATGAAAGTTCAATTTACTGGTTGAGTCTAAATTAATCTTTAAACTTCTGGAAGAGTTCCCACCTCAAAAGTGCTTTAATATTTTTTTTGGTTAATATTTATGCTTTTAGAAGCTTTTTTCAAAGAATTCAGTACTTGCGAAAAGCAAAACAACTTTTCACAATAATAAAATTCCTGAACAATGACAATATAGAGGGAAAGACTAAAATAATCTCAATACTAATAAGATGGAAAAGTCTAATTCTTACTACTAGTATTAAACTTTCAATTATTGTGAACTAAGAATTACACACAGCTGCATGCAATTCTCCAGAAACCTGAAATCCCCAAAACTTCCGAAAATCAATCCACAACTTTAATTAATATTAAGAAACTAGCCATGTATGCTGCAACTTCTAATGTTCTTAGTTATATATCAACAATCGAACGAAGCTTTCGTTTACTCGCAGAGCCAATTTTTGTCCACTATTTCTCCATCTGATTCACGATCTGATAATCAAGTAAAAACAAGTAGATTTAGATCGATGGAATGAAAACCTCAGTCCAACAAAGAGTCAAGAAATTGACCATACAATTAAATAGAGATCAACTAATTAATAATGATATAAAACCATAGAATTATTTATGCTAAAAGATCCAGAAACTGCTTGTTTTCAGTTTTACGTACAACTTGAAATATTTTTGCTAAAAAAAAAGAGTTTTAGTCGAAAATATTTTTATATCATGACAAAAGTTATTTATAAACAAATAGTCCAAACTCTTACTCATACATTTGTTTAACTAACATTTAAACGTAGTTCAGATTTGACACTCAATACTATCCACACTCATCCTCAACCATGGACTGACATATTTCATCGACCTTTACGCTCACTCAAACTGAAAAATGATCAAGAGAGCAAAAATAGTTTTTTCGATGTAAAATATTTTTATATGAAAATATATTTCACGAAAAACATTTTACATCATACCATAATACACTTACATTTTTGCATTCTTTTTGTTGGTTCCGATGCTTGAATCTTCTTTGGTTGAGATATTCATATTAGGACCTTTTTCTAGCAGGGAGACTCCAATTACATTCATCCTCAACTGGTGATAGCCTATTAGTACACTGTGCAATGCAAGGAAACTTGATCAGCTAATAAAAAAAGTTATTTTTTAATTTTTAATTTTCTAAAAGGCAAAATAAAAATCTCCAAATTTCGCTAACGAAACCTGATAAGAAAGAAGGAAGAATGAACAAACTATTGATGAACAAATACTTATAAACTAGTTTTAAACAAGAATATTTTAAACATTAAAAAAAAAAATTCTTTACGTATATAGTATAAGATCAATAGACTGAAAATATTTTCATATTTTTCAATTCATGCAGTCTTATCTATGTCAAAATAATATTTCATAAATTCATATTGCACAAAGTCCAAAATTACAAGTGTAGTGAAATAACTAAAAAAACACTCAAGCTAACATGAATATCACCGTCTTAAAAGAAATTCAAAATAATACTACAATTTATACATCTCGTACAACTAAAAAGTGATAAAAATTCCAATCCTATCATAACATAAGAGGATATAACTACCTACTGAGAATTGTTAGATATAGCTATAGAAAGACGAAATAAACAAAAGGCTTGAATCACCTTGTAGAGGTCAATGATGGAACGAAATTTTATGCTCTTCGGTATTCCTGGCTTCAAACGGCGATCTTCTTCATCTCTTATCGGAACTTTCGAGCCACTACTCGCATCATTATCCTTTAAGATATATTATTATAATTCGCACATATCAATATACTCACATTATATTATGTTAGAGAGAAGAAAAAAGAAGAACAAATTGGTTTTGGAGCTCTTAAATGATCTCCGGTATCGTAATCATACGTACAGATTAATTCTTAGATAACCCATTATACCCTTCATTATTGATATGTAACACCAGTACGTACTAATCGTCGATCACAAAAACGAGATGATGATCAATAACGCAACATATTAAACCCAAAACCAGAATATATATTTAGATATTATATTATTTGCTGCTTGCTTCCAGAAAGTTTTGTTGAAACTGCAAGCTTTAACAAGAATATCATCTGTGTATATAGAAATTAATTATACTGGACCAAAACTTACTTTTATATATTTATTGCTGACCTGATAAATAGATGAGATGGATGGAAACTTCCTTTTCTTCATTCTGTAAACATGGCTGCTTTCTTCTTCTTCTTCTACAGTCATTACTTTTGAGTTGTCGCTGTCGTCGGAATCGCGGCTGAGATGAATAAGCTGTAACGCGGCCTTCATCTCCGCCGTCGTTGGTTCCGTTTGCATTCCTCTAATTTTCGCCTTTGACGAAGACGTAGATTTCTTCATTAACTATAAATGTATAAATTAAATATGGAGGGAGAGAGAGAGAGAGAGAGAGTGTGTGTGTATATATATATTGATAGCTGATCTTTGCGTTTGTAATAGTTGATATCTCTATTATATGGAGTATGTAACTATATATCGAGAGAGAGGGAGAGGGATGTTTCTATTCCTCAGTGTGGGGTTTTTGGATGTTATTTACGAATATGGAGTATATCTTTTAACCCTCGCTCTTTCTCTTTTTTTTTTTTTTCTTTTCTAAAACTAAAATCATTTGGGCTTGTTTAATTAGTGGGATATATGGTCAAATACACCCCTAAAGTCTGGGATTTATCTTATTTATGTCCCTTGTTAACCTATTAGCTCAAAAGATTTCTATCGTTATTTTTTGTCTCAAACATACAAGAATTGTCCCTCTCAGGTTTTATACCATGTAAATTTTATCTAATTTGATTGACACAGTGGAAGTGGAAGTCATGCATGTCGGATATATTTGTACCTTTTTAATTCTTCAAAAATATTTAAATATAGTAATTGTTCAGGAGTACTGTGCTTCAAATTAAGTAAATTATTAGAAAAGAAAAATACATTCAAGAGAGATAAAGTTATTCTAGCAAACAAAGGGAAGCTATAAAATTAATTAGAAGACAACAAAACTTACCAACATGTCAATTATTTGGACTGTGCTTATCTCTTTTCCCTAAACTATTTTTTTTTTATTATAGTGAACGTTCTTCTTTGTTGTTTCCTTCATTAACTTAATCTTCATTAGCTTCTAGCTATCGAGTTTAGGTCAAATAAATAATGTACATGCACACAACCGTGATAAGAGTTATACATGCTTAATTGAAATTCATTTCATCTATGAGTTTACCCTGAATCATAATACTTTAATCCTATTGGAGACGTAATCTTTCCTTAGCAAGACGTGATGTACTAGCAATATTATTCTTGTTGCCTATACTTTTTGATCCTTTTCTAACAATTGTGACTTATATATGCCAAGTAGATAGATCATGCACATTTTGTGGCAAATGCAATAATTTAATGCAATAGTTATTGTATGTTTTTGAGCAATTGGAAATATGAAAATATGGCACTCCTCGACAATTAAAAAGATTTAAATATATGAACGCATATGTAATAATTATTGTGTCAGTCAAAGTACAACACTTTTCCACGTTCGAGGGGCATAATTGAGACGAATGATGTAACTCGTGAGAGGTCCAACGGCCAATAGATTATCGTAAGAGATATGCAACATGAATCCCAAAAGGTTAGGGACAAATTTGAATTTTTTCCTCAGTTAATTAAATAATTGAGTTATTGCTAATTTAAGGGATTGATGCTCCAGGGGCAAGATTGTATTTAAACTATTCTTTTAGTTATTCTTTCTTTTGGTTCCTTGTTAAATGCTAATTTGCTCATGACTTGAATTTGCTCTGCATAATTAAACCCACTTAAGAGTAGGTTAACCAGGAGTTATTTGAACTAAAGTAACAGATTTATTAAGAAAAAGTACAGTGTTCTCCTGATGGGTGTAAATTATTCATGTAATTTTTTACATAAAAAAATAAGTTGTAAAATAAAACATGAATAATTATATTTTATTCTCGCATATTTGCAGCAAAAAGAATATCTCGAAAGAATGAAAAATAAGTAAATGCCAAAGAGATAAGAAAATATCTCATGGGTGCAACCACAAGTCCATGTTTACAACTGTGAAATTTCACATGTGGGAATTACATAAACACAACATTGGGAGAAGTTGCAAAATTCACGGGTGTGACCACCACTTTCATCTTCACACCCGTCAAGTGTTGGCATCAAGAAAGAAGTTGTAAAATTCACGGGTGTGACCGCCACTTTCATACTCACACCCGTCAAGTGTTGAAATCCACGGGTGTGATCGCCACTTTCATACTCACACCCGTCAAGTGTTAAAATCCACGGGTGTGACCACCACTTTCATACTCACACCCGTCAAGTAAGGTCACGGAAGTGAGCACTACTTCAAGGAATGCATTCGTAGGGGGAGAACACTATATTTTCCTATAAATAGAGGCATCACTGTGCTTAGAAGAGATCTAAACCAATTTTGAGAAGAGATCTAAACCAATTTTGAGAAAGACATAAGAAATAGTCTTTGCTCTATTTCTCTTCTTTTATTTATATTTGTAGGAGTAGTATTTTATTTTAATTTCTTTCTTACATACTCCTTAATGGAGTAGTTTCTTTTTGTTTGTTGGGATAGTTGAAGAAGCTTGGTTTGATGTTATAATAATTATCTTTACTTTAATTTTGTTCCATGTCTTGATATTCAAATCTTTGATCTTGCTTCTGTTAGTCCTAATTCTCACGGAGGAATTAATTCAAGCTAGTTTATTGATTCAAAAATCTCAATATTATTTCTTTTAGTCATAATTCTCATGGAGGGATTAATTCAAATAATTTTGTTGGTTTAAAATTGTTATATTATTTCTTTCGGTCCTAATTATCACGGAGGGATTGACTCAAATAAGTTTAATGATTTGAGGGGTCTCTATTTTATTTCTTTCAGTTCTAATTCTCGCGGAGGGACTGACTCAAATAAGTTTATTGATTTTAAGCGCTAATCGCAAGAGGTCTTTAGTCCTCATAACACAAATCAAGTCAAATAAGTTTTCCTATTCTTTTGTGGAATATACTAGAATAAGATTTTATTATAATTGAACCAAGTGGATTCAACGACTCCCACCTCTTTTCTTTTTAAATTTTCTAATAAGTTGTTTGTTTTATTTTAAGTAATTTATAATTTCAAAACCTTTCCTTTCATCAATTTGATTCTCTCAAATAGTAACCAAGACAATACACATATGTAGCCTAGGTGGTTCCAATCTCTGTGGGACGATATCTTAAACTATACTAGAATTTGACTGAGTACGAGAAAATTTTCCTATGCACTTTGGCGTCGTGATCTCCCTTCCGAAACGGTTCTAATGTATAATGAAAAAACTAATCAAGCAAAGCTATTCAGACTTATCTTTCTCCTCTCACGGCCTCGGGCAAAGGTTAAGCTAAACGTGCATTGATCAAGTTTTTCCATTATTGGAGGAAGATGTATGGCACATAGAAGACTTAGAAAGAAAAAGGGAATGTTGAAGATGACGAGCTATTAGAGTCACCCTGGGTTGGATAATTTGCAGGGAGTAGCAATGGTATGGCTTTAACTTACATTATGCCTGAATTGATAGTGTGATATAGCGATTAAACTAGATAATTCGAAGATTGAGAAGGATGGGAGACACACCTGGATATATACAATTAACCGAAGAACTCTTTAACGTTGGCTTATAAAAGTTAAAAAAGTTGGGTCAGGCTGAGTCAGAAAACACTTTATTTGGGTGAGAGTTTTTTAAGTTATAAAATAATTTTAAATCAGAATAGGAACTTTCTAGTGAGAGTTGATTGCTTTTATGGTTAGACTTGATGAGTTTTCTACAATAATACTATAAGTTCGAGGACCTTATGTTTAGTTAACCGGAATTTAAATGCAGTATTATATTTGGAGTCTTCTCACGAATAAAAAAACTCACATTTATTAATTTGGTACAAATTATTGAATGTGAATTTTTTTCCCTTGAGAGAGCTCACCCCATTCTTGTACAAATTTTGCAAATAAACTTTTGTAAAGGGTAGATAATAAAGAACAATTGAAGAAGTAGTTGACAAAGTATATAAGGCGAATTATATTTAATATTGTAAATGAATTGATACTATTAAATATTCAAAAAGATGATTAAAATACAATCTTGGAGCTAGGTGGAAGAAGTTGTAGCATCCTTTTCTCCGTTGCCCTTTTGGTTTGCTCTCCATTTTCTCTTACAACCAACATTCTTTTTATTTGTTATGATACTTGAATCTTTTTTTGTCGAGAGGATCATATTTGGATCTTCCTCAGTTGGAAGATTCCAATTATATTCATCTTCAACTGCTGAGAGTCTGTTAGTACTCTGTGGAATGCGCGAAAACATGATGAGATAATCAAAATAATTTACCATTTTTTTGTTTTGTCAAATATCTAAGAACCAAAAAAAAAAGAAAAAGAAAAAAAAGCAAACTATTATTGAACAATACGAGAAACTTGTTGAAAATACTTAATGTTAACAGAAGAAGATAGACATAAGGTTTATATGAATTACCTCATAGAGGTTAATGATGGAACCAAATTTTTTACTTCTCGGGATTCCTTGTGTGACATAGTAATTTCCATCTCTTTCGTCTCTTGTCAAAAGTTTCGAGCCATAATTGGCGTTATTGTCATTTAAAATACAAACAGTATTATCCGGGAGGCTATCTTCACATGTGACTTTGTTGACCTCAAACTCAACTGAAAATGATGTGTAACCACATGAGATGATATGATAGACATGGAACAAATTATAAGTTCAAAAAATGCAATTGGAGCTTTAATCTAATGACTGCATTTTAGGCTACAACTATGTTGTGTGCCATTTACGTCAAGAGTTTCAATTACTTTGCACGTATTGGTTTAAAATTTAGGATCCGTCTCTACCTTTCAACCAGAAAAGTCAAAAAATTAACATAAGTGTCAATTGTAAGATGTAAAATTCCTCAAGTACCATTGATGTCTTCTTCTTGTTGTTCATGTAGTTCCTCCTCAAAAACATCTTTTTGATCATTTCTCGTGTTGCTTTCGTTGCGATCTTCAGAAATCGCCTGTAAATTCACTTTGTTTTTTTAATAAATGATAGATAGAAGATATATTGTGGAATACAATGAGCGTGTTCGACGAAAAATTCACGTAGATAGACATAAGTGTAGATCGATTACCTTTGCGAGGATAAAAAGGGAATTAGATATCGTATTCTTTGGTATTCCCTCATTTACATGGCAGTCTTCATCTATTTTGTCATATGTATTATCAGCGTTATTGTCCGTTAAGCTATGCTTAGAATTATTCGCCAGACTATCTTCACCAAGGCTCTCAAACTCACCTAAAAAGCATGCATTACCAAATGAAAAATAAAATAAATAATAGTATAATTCAATTATAAAATATAGAATTAATTAATAAATTACGTACCATAGATAGCTTTTTGCTTTTGTTTATCAGGGAGTGTCTCCTCCAAAGTTCCCTCTTGATCTTTTCCTGTTTTGTCTTCTTTATGTACTTTAGATTTTTTGTTCTCTAGAGTACTTGGGCGACTCCAATTATATTCAACTTCAGGTGATGAGAGCCTATTCGTACGCTGTGAAATGAAAGGGAACTTGATGAGATAATTAAAATAAGTTTAACAGTCTTTCTATATAGTCCAATTTCACATCAAAAGAGATAAAAGAAGAGAACGAATGATAAACTACTGTTAAACAATACTGAAAATTTGTTGAAAAAAAAACTTAATTATAATATGCTAGTTTTAAAGCAAAATTATCCAGCAAGTAAATAGACACATAATATATGAATATAATCACCTTGTAAATGTTAATAATGGAACAGAATTTTGTGCTCCTTGGTATCCCTTGTTTCAAGCGATAGTAGTTTTCATCTTTTTCTTCACTTACGGGAAGTTTTAAGCCACCATCAATGTTAGTTTCCCTTAGAGTATCATCTACATTATCCGATAGACTATCTTTACTTGTGACAATATTGAGCTCAAACTCACCTGGAAATCACGCATTGCCAAATTAATGAGATGGAATGATTTATACATGAAATGAATTAGAAGTTATCTTATACGTAATGAATGAAACAAATCCTCTGCATCCATAGATTTAAAAATTAGGATTTGGATCTACGTTCGCATCCAATTTTTTTTTTTAGAAAAATATAATTAATATGAGTCAATTGTAAATTTAATACCATTGTTGTCGTCTTCTTGTTGTTGATTTTGAGGTATTACTTCCTCGAAAGATTCATCTAGCTCCTTTTGCTTTTTGCTTCCGTTATGTTCTTCACATATCTCATTTTGTGTCACCTCTTTATAAGTTTCCTCTTTAGTTTTGTCAAGTGGCTGGAGATAAGAAATATATTGATAATAAAAATTGAGTGAAAAAAGAATATAGGAATAGTAAAATGACTTCGAAACTATGGTGGAACAAGTAAAAGAGTTTTCATTAATCTTGTTGATTATAGTCTTCTGAAATTAATTAGAGATGATTCATAAATTGAAAACAAAGAAAAAGAGGAAATAAGTGGGTATGAATTACCTTAATGGTGAGGTCAATACTATTGGAACTTAACATTGTACTCTCCTGAAATTAGATACAAAAAGCAAGACTAACCAATTATTTAAATTCACAATCATGCTCACACATAGTAAGATCTTCCCTCCATACTAATGAGTTCAAAGTGGGAAACAAAAGAAATTATAGAAAACTGAGGGAAAAAAAAAATACTCCGCTTCATTTTTATGTGAGTAGAGATCGATCACTTTCATTTTTGGCCCTATTATGTGCTGGTCTTTACTCTTTAGTTTTTTCCCTTATGCAAACAATTTTTTTGCGGGACATGAATTTATATTTTTGTATCATAATATCCCACAAGTTATGTCTCGTGTCCTTAATAAACTTATATCTCGCTAGGCATAAACTCGATTTTTAAAGGCAAAAATTAAAGACCAGTCCACTTGAAGGTCAAATCGTGAAATTTCTTCTCGAAAAAAGGGAGATTTTTTTTTTCCAATCATCGTTATGCTTTGCTTATGTGAATATTAAATTTAGATCTAGCATATATTCATACAAAATTGTGGACCAAAGACATAAACCATTAATACGTGCAACCATCAAATCAAAATCTAGAACTGAATTTAAAAAAATTGATATTACAACGAAGAGAAGGAGGCAAAATGTGGGACTAAGCATTTTTATAGCAAATTTAACCGGCTATATGTTTTTAATTTTGTAACCTTTGTGTGAGATGTGAGCACTTGCAACAAATTATTGGATTTGAATGAGGTTGTTCATACATGATACATATCAATACACGTTATACTCTAATGGATAAATGAAACAAAATGAAAAAAGAGAAAAAGAAAAAGGAAAAAATCAAGCAGTTGTCAATCTTCTTGTTGTTGGTCCATAATTCAGAACCAGGAAAACAAAGGGGAAAATAAATCCAAAGAGAATTGCATACCTGAGCTAGCGTCTCTAATAAGCAGTGACATTGGCAAAAGTCGAACTATCAATATATAGGTGAACGCGGGGGCAAAAAGAGGAAAAATAAAATTAAATAACAAAATGAGATTTGGATAGAATCAAACTCACCATCACCGAATCCGAGTCCTTCATTGTAAGAAAATTAACTAGCAAAAATGAATTGAATAAAACGAAGAAGCAAATCAGTATTGTCTCAGTCACGTTATATGTCTCGTATCAGCCGCTGATATATTTTCGTAAAATCTTGAACTAAGTGAAGAAGCAAAACAATATTACCTATTGCCTATATTGGTTCAAATATCTCCTCTTGGCCGCTTAGATATTTTCCTGAAAACGTGAAATCAAACTGAAGAAGTGAATCTATCAGTGGAGCGTTTTATAAGTGCAATCTTGGCTGCTGAGCTGTTATTTGAGAACTATGTTTGTTCAATTTCGGCAATTCAAATTTATTATTTGTCAAATAAAGACCAGAAGATATTTTAATGGTCTGAACATACGAGAGTATTAAATCAATTATTGCAAAAAATTTCCTTTTATTGTTGTGGTAATAGTGATATTTTAACACTAATTGAGAAAGTTATTTAAAATTTATCATTTAATTCTTTCACTTGTAGCATTTATGTCTTATTATTTATTTATTTTTGTAGTTTTTTGTGTGTTTTAATTTTGAGTATAATACGCGACAATTATGTTGTTTTATGATAAATTTGAGATGATTGATTTTATACATATATTGTAACTGATATGTTTTTATAGCTAGTACTTCTTCAACAATTGCACTATACTAGACTCGTATTTTACAATTTATTTACTCGACTTATTTCATTTTGGTGATTAGAATTCAAATATAGTTAGTACATTTATGCCCCTGGACTATCTCAAAAGTAAAAAAAAAAATTATTAAAAAATAAATAAAATGGAGGTCTGTTAGTTTATAAGGGCAAAAGTGAGCCAAAAAGGTGAGCAAAAGATATCTTTAGCAAAATAGGTGGATGAAGAATATATTTAGACCTTTTGAAATAGTCAAGGGACATTTTTTTAATCATTTTCCGAAGAATTTATAATTTAGTAATGTTAATTCTTATGCTAAATCAGTAAGTGCCCGCAATTTCTTGACTATGTCAAAATGAATTTAATTAGCTTTCAAAGTGTTAATCAGATTTGTATTTGGACAATCAGATTCACTACCTTATGCAATAAGTGCCCAGAGTTCCTAGACTTTGAGAAAATGAATTAAAGTAGTTCTAAAAAAGTTAATCAAATTTCATATTATTTGAACAATCGGATTCACAACAAAATTTAAGTAGGACAATAAATTGTGATTGAGAATGTAATATTTTTCTTACAAAAGACATTGGTAGTTATTTTGCTCTAAAATTGAACTTTTTGATTCTCTATTGGGGATGTGGAAGACTCCATGTACCCTCTCTTTAAACTTGATTACATATACTTTCTCTGTCCCAATTTATGTGATATTTTTCGCTTCCCGAGATTCAAACTGCATAAACTTTGACCAATATTTTGAGATGTATTTTTTCAATAAATTGATATGAGAAAAGTTGCAACTTATAGTACTTTTCATGTAGTTTTCAAATATATAAATTTTAAACTTAAAATATTGAGTTAATCTAATCCAATTTAGCTTTAAAATTTAGTCAAATTGACTCTCGAAAAGCCAAATTTATCACATAAATTGGGACGGAGGGAGTAGAAATTAACAAGTGTGTGACACACTTGAAACAATATATGAGTAACAATTCATTTAAAACTGCAGAAAATATTAAACCAAAATAGAAACGCAATGTTAAATTGTATAGAGAAGCATTTACTTTTTTCTGCAATGCATTGGCCGAAGAACTTATGGGGTGAAAGGGATTGAATTAAATGAACAGATTAAAAAATTAATTTCTTTGTCGTATTTATATGTCTCCTCTTGACCTTGAACTACTCTTTTGAATAGTTACGAAGTCAGGAGTTCTAGTAAAGAGATTCAAAATATAGTAGAAAACAATATTTACCATTTATCAAGGAGACCAATAATGTACAAATATAAAGAGATGAGAGTTCTAAATCACTTAACACCAATAAATTTCAATTTATCTATTGCAGTAATAGTGATACTTAACACTAAATTGAGAAAGTTATTACAATGCCATTTATTTTTTTTAACTAATTTGGCACTCATGTCTTTTTTTTTTTTAAAGAAAAGTTATAGTGATTCTGTGCTATTAGCTTTGAGTGAAATATGCTCCGGCTTTCTTTTCCATGGTCGTTTTAAGGTGACTGATTTTTGAATATATTATTTTCTTGGAAAAATAATTTAATCATTCAGTAGCATTCTTATGCTAATTTAATTTTATCTACAATTCCCAGATTTTGACAAAATGAATTCAAATAATTCTCAAAAAGTTAATCCAATTCGAATAATCAGATTCACTACAAAATTTAAGTAGGCCAAATAAATTGTGTATCGAGGTGGTATCTACTTTTCTTTAGGAAAATATTTGTACTTAGTTAGCTTTAATTTTTTTATTTTCTATTTAAAAGGGGGGAAGGGAGAGGTGGGGGGGGGGGGGGGGCATGGTGGACACCAAGTAGGGTCTTTCGATTTTTCCATATACCATACTGAGCTAATTATGTTGTTTTTTCAAATATATAAACTAAATCAAACCAATAAAGTTCTATTTTTTTGTCTCGTTTTTTTGTTCTGATTTTACAGTTGGGTTTGACTTTTTCGTTGAAATCTATACAACATAAACATGTAACTAGTGTTTCTGAATATTTATTCTATATTAGTAAAATTAAAAAAAATTATATGGAAGTATGCTTGAATTGGTAGAGGGTACATAATATAGCGGTATTAGGCTAGATAAATCTAAGATTGAGAAGTCTATAAAGTGGACATATGATGCCGTAATTGCCTATGTAATGGGAGACACACCTCAATATAGTAGGTTTCATGAAGAGTATTTTAACGGTCCGTTTGTTAAAGTTAAAAGATTGGGCCGGGTCATGTCGGAGGGGGGGGGGGGGAACTTTTTTATTTTTTAATAACTTTTTGCTAGAATAGGAACTTTCTGGCCAATTTTATTCAAAAAAAGGCCAAAATGAATTTTTATGAAAATTAATGAAAGTTGAATAGTTTGATTTTACGGTTAGAAAAATTAGTTTGATAATTTTTTGCTATAATATTATAAGTTCGACGAACTTATAATATAATTAACATGAATTTGGACATAGTATTTTGTTTGGGATTTCCCTCGAAAATGAAAAAAATACTCACATTTATTGTTTTGGTGAAGACGTTGAATGTGAATAATTGTTTTGGTGAAGACGCTGAGTGTGAATAATATCTTTCATTGAGAAAGATAACACTGATCTTGTTGACTTATTTTTAAAATAAACCTTTGTAAAAGGAAGTTAGTAACGCAAAGTATGTAAGGCGACTTAAATTTAAAATTGCAAATGAATTGATACATGAATTCAACTTTCAAAGAAATAATTAAAATACAATCTTGGAGGTGGAAGAAGTCGTAGCATCCATTTCTCCCTTACCTTTTTGGCTTTCTCCCAATTTTCTCTTACAACCAACATTCTTTTTGTTACATGAATCTTCTTTTGTCGAAATATTCATATATGGATCTTCTTCAATTGGGAGATTCCAATTATATTCCTCTTCGATTGGTGAGAGCCTGTTAGTACACTGTGAAATATTGCAAGGAAACTTGATGAGACAATCAAAATAAGTTTAACAATTTCTTTATTTTGTCAAATATTCGAGGAACAAACCATTGTCAACAATATTACACACTTGTTGAAAATATTTAATATTCACGTAAGAAAATAAGCGTAAGGTAAATATGAATTACCTTATATATGTTAATGATTGAACAAAATTTTATACTTCTTGGTATTCCTTGCGTGATATGATATTTTCTATTTTTTTCATCTCTTGTCCAAAGTTTCGAGCAATAATTGACGTTATTATTGTTTAAAAGACGATCAGAATTATCTGAAATACTATCTTCACATGTGATTCTATTGAGCTCAGACTCACCTGAAAATCATGCATAACCAAATGAGAAGGTATGATACACACGGAACATTAATAAGTTCAAAAAATCAAATTGAAATTGCAATCTAATGCCTGCATGCACTTTAGGCTACAACTCGAAACCCTGTGCCTTCTAGGTCAAGAGTCTCAATCCTCGCAAAAACTCTCACCCTTTTTACATAGGCAGATCAACCCTTCATGGATCAATAGGTATGCATAAATATATTTACTGACATTAACTCGAACTATATAGATACATGTTTACATTGCTAAGTCTGCACCTATTATCAGATGGGACAACGGGTGTGTTAATACTTTGCACCTACATATATAACTTGAAATCTAGGATTTACCTCTCTTTTCTCAAACAAAAAAATCAATTCATATAAATCAATTGTGAGATGTAAATTTTTTGAAGTACCATTGATGTTTTTTTGTTGTTGTTTGCTACGTAATTTCTCCTCGAAAGAGTCCTCCTTTCCTGTTTTGCTTTCGTTGTGTTCTTCAAGTCTTTCGTTTTCTATCACCTGTAAATCAAGGTTATTTTTGTTATAAATGATTGGACAAAGAATAAAAAATATATTGTGTAATACAATATGCATGCTCAATAGCATGATGTGCATGTGGTGGTTGTTAACATAACTTAAATAGGCATAAGTCGATGATAAATTACCTCGGAGAGGTCATTAATGGAATTGAACATCGTATTCTTTGATATTTCTTTATTTACATCACAGTCCAGCTTCTTTCTGTTGCGAGGGCCTTGTGCAAAGCCAAACCACTCCCTGTTTTTTGTAGATTGAGATGGATTGATCTTCGTTATCGTGCCAATTTTTTTGTCTTTTTTTGATGTATTGTTGATGTCCATTAAGGTATGATTAGAATTATCCACCGGGTTGTCTTCACCAAAGCTCTCAAACTCACCTGAAAATCAAATGAAAAATAAAATAACTAATACTATAGTCATTTTTAAAATGTAGAATTAATTGATTTAATATGTACTATGAATATCTTTTTGCTTTTGTTTGTTGGATAATGTCTTCTTGGAAGATCCTCTTGGTCCTTTCCTGATTTACCTTTATTATGTACGTCATATTTATGGTTCTCTAAAGTACCTGGGGGACTCCAATTATATTCATCTTCGGCTGATGAGAGCCTATTCGTACACTGTAAAATAAAAGGAAACTTGATGAGCTAATTAATTAAAATAAGTTTAACAATCTTTTATAAAAAAATAATCACCTTGTATATATTAATAATGGAACGAAATTTTGCGCTCCTTGGTATCCCTTGCTTCAAACGATAGTAACTTTGACCTTTTTCATCTCTTGTGGGAAGATTCAAGCCATTATCGTCGTTATTGTCCTTCATATTACTATTTGTATTATCGAGGAGATTATCGTTACTAATGATAATGTTGAGCTCGAACTCATCTGAAAATCATGCAAGACCAATGAGGAAATGGTACACATGAACACAGTAATCAATTAATACTCTAAATCTACTTACTTAAAATTTAGTATTCGTCTCTACTTCCACATTAAAATAATTTAAAAGAATTAATATAAGTCAATTGTGAGATACAAAATTTCTAAAATACCATTAATGTCTTCTTCTGCTTGTCGTTTTTCAAGCAGTGCCTCTTGCTCTTGAAAAGATCCCTCTTGCTCCTTTTCCTTTTTGCTTTCATTCGATTCTTCAGGTCTCCCATTTTGTATCATCTCCTTACAACTTTCTTTTTTATTTTTGTGGAGCGACTAGAGATAGGAAATATATTATGTACATAATACAAAGACCAAGATGAATGAGTTATCTAAATTCAAAATTCATGTATGCACAAAGTAAATTCTTACCTTAATATTAAAAGGTTCACAGTTAAATAAAAACTAAAATCAATATGTGTTATGGTAGAGAAGGAAAAATGGATCGAATATGTGGTCCGAAAAATAACAAGCTTCCTTCAATTTTGTTTATGATATAGTCAAATCTCTCTTAATAGTATTGTTGGGTCCAATTTTTTTTTACTGCTATAGCAAATGGTTGTTATACACCTATAAAAGCATTGACATTTAAATAATATTTCAATTTTGTAGGCAATAAAGATGCATAAAATCTATAATTTTTTTTTATCCTTAATAGTCAAATCCTACGCTTAATCGCACTTTGTATAACGAAGGAAAATCTTTTGATGATGGAAATATATTTTCATATAATTAATATTCTTTGTCATAAACAGTATATTAAAGTATCAATATATCTGGTCAAAATCTGTAGACCTATTATTGGTAATCTTAGAGATTCTATTCATATAAAAATGATTAATCATTATATCACCAAAAAAATAAAATAGTTATTATAGAAAGGTAATTATACAAAGAGGTATTGTTATAGATGGTTGTTATAAAGAGGTAAAATATAACATAAAAAAGTCGATTCCAAAAAAAACTTAGTTGTTATAGAGAGGTATTGTTATATAAGTATGCCATTATTAAGAGGTTTGACTGTAGTCTTTAAAAATTAATTAGATATGTTCCATAAATTGAAAACAGAAAAATGAAATAATTAGATGAACAAAAGATATGAATTACCTTAATGGTGAGGTCAATGGTATTAGAACTTTGCACTGTACTCTCTGCCATTTCTTGTTGTACATGGTAGCCTGCATCTTTACCCTCTTTTAGATTTCTTTTTCTTATTCGCATCCTTTTTCTCTTTCAATTTTTGCAATTCGCATATGCTGTGGATTTAAAACAGATAGCAAAATCTATCAAAGAACTATTTAACTTAAAAACTCATACTGGCACAAAGTAAGTTCTTCCCTCCGTACTAGTGAGTTCAAATTCCAAAAATAAATGAGATTATTTTCATACCAATTCTAGAAATCTGGAAAAAAAGCACTTCTGCTTGTTTTTTTTTTTTTTTTTTTTTTTTTTTTTTTTTTCTGTTCAGAAAAATTACACCAGGATAATAATGTCCCATTGTATGAATTATGGATAAAAAAGGGGAAAAAACTTTTTTCCAATCATTGTTATGTTTTGCTTATGTCAAACATAATTAGATCGAGCATATATTAATACAAAAATGTGGAGCAAAGATACTAAAACATTGATACATGTGGCCGTCAAATCTATAACTAAAAATGAAAAAGAAAAAATCAATTTTATTAAATATTACAAAGGCAAGGAAGTAAAAATTGGGACCAAACATTTTCTAAACAAAGACGAAGCAGGTATATATATATATATATATATATATATATTTTTTTTTTTTTTAAGCAGGTATATTTGATTCCGTTACCTTTGTGTGTTTTTTTTTTTTTTTTTTTGTGTGTGTGTGTGTGAGATGTGAACATTTGCAATAAATTGTTGTGTTTAGAGAAGACTATTCATATATGATACATATCTAAACCGATAAATGAAACAATAGAAGAAAAAAAAAATGTTTATTAGATATGATCTATCAATTCAGAACAAGGAAAAAGAAACCAAAAAGACCTGAGATAGTATATCTCCTAAAGCAGTGATAGTTGCTAGATCGAATCATCAATATATAGGTGGTGAACAAGGGCAAAAAAGGAAAAACATTAAATGATAAAATGAGATTTCGATAGAATCAAACTCACCATCACATAATCTGAATCCTTCATTGTAAGAGAATTAACGAGTAAAAATGGATTGAATAAATGAAGAAGCAAATCAATATCATCTTAATTTGTCGTGTTTCTATGTCTCTTCTTGAGCGTTTGAGTTATTTCCTTAAAAACTTGAATTAAATGAAGAAGCAGAATAGTGTCGTCCCTACTGTTTCAAAACCACCTCCTCTTGCCCGCTACAATATTATTTTGAAAACTTGAATTGAAGTAGCGAATGAATCTGTGTCTCGCTTTTATATGTGCGCTCTTGGCTACTGAGCTGTCTTCTTGAAAACTACATTTGTTAAATTTGTATAATTGATATTTATTGCTTATGGAATAAAGACGAGAATGCCTTTTAAAATGCAACAGTATGAACATACCTCTATCCCAATGAGCCGTCTATCGAATCGTTGCAATTGATGTTCGATCCCGAAGAGAAGGAAAAGATCTTCGTAAAGTGGGTTTTTATGATCCGATAAAGAATCAAACTTATTTAAATGTTCCTGCTATTTTATATTTCCTTGAAAAAGGGGCTCAACCTACATGAACTGTTCAAGATATTTTAAAGAAGGCGGAAGTTCCTTAGATTAATTATTGCCAAGAATTTCCTTTTATGTGTTGTGATAATAGTGACATTTACAACTAATTGAGAAAGTTATTTAAATCTTCCATTTATTTCTTTCCTTTTTGGTATTTATGTCTTCATGTGTTTAATTTTGAGTTAAATACGCAACATGTCAATTTTTTATGGTTTTTTTAAGGTAGCTGATTTTCTACATAAATTTTAGGGGAAAGAACGCCGCTGCCCCCTTAAAATTAAAAAGAACGTCGCTGTCCCCTGAAAATAGAATAATTATCCGTCCATACCCCTCTTACTTTTATGCCCCTAAAACTATTTACCCGAAATGTCCTCAAAATTATGATACCAACATGGTATATAAATATACCGAGACGGTATAACGTTGATTTATTCAAAACACACATTTTTCTAAAGAAAAAAAAAAACTTTTATGATACCATCATCTTATATACATATACTGTGATAGTATCGTGGAGGACCGCTTCAATCCTTCAATGAGACACTCCTCAGTCCTCCGTGATACCATCGTGATACATAAATATACTGAAATGATATCATGGAGGACTGCTTCAATTCTTCTCTTAGTCCTCCATGTTACCATCATGATATATAAATATATTTCGGTGGCAGCATAGAGGAAGGGTTTTGGGCGAGAGGGTACTCGGGTAAATATTTTCGCCCTGTTGGATAAGAACAGAAATTTGTTTTGGAGGAGGCATGAGCGAGTAAATATTTTACATTCGAGGGGTATTTTGTGTTGTTTTCCCTAAATTTTACTTGATATTCTTTTCTAACTATATCTTCATAATTACAATAGTAAACTCTTCTTTTCCAATTTATTTACTCGTCTTGTTTCATTTGGATGATTAAAGTTCAAATATAGTTAGTAATTTTTTTTTTAGGGAAAGAATAATATATGATTTATTCATATTCTGTGCTAGTCCTAAATGTCTATAATTCTTAGATTATAACAAAATGGAAGAGATGAGAATCCTAAACCAATTATTGCAAATAATTTTTCATTTTATGTACTTTGGTAATAATCATATTTAACATTAATTGAGAAATTTAAATAAATCAGCCGTTTTGTTGTTTTACGCACTTGACCCTTATGTCAACTTTTAGAAAAATTATAATGTGGTTTTGTACTTTAACTTTGAGCGAAACACGTGACAACTCTTTTTTGTATCATTCTTTTTAATTAATATGCCTGATTTTGTGCTTATTTTTTTTTAAAAATTGATTCAAGTAATTATCTAATTAAAATAGGAACTTTTCGGCCAATTTTCATCAGGAAAAGGCCAAAATGACTTTTAATTAGAATGCCTCCTCTTGGTCGCTTAGATATTGCTCTGAAAACTTGAAACTAAACTCCTCTTGGTTGCGGAGTTGTTTCTTGAGAATTTTTTCGATTTCAGTAATTCAGATTTACTTTTTGTCGAATAAAGATCAAAAGGACTTTAAAAATGCAACGGTATAAACATACGAGAGTTTTCAGTAAATTATTGTGAAGAATTTCGTTTTAGTTATTGTAGTTATAATGATATTTAACACTCATTGAGAAAGTTGTTAAACTCATCATTTATTGTTTTTAACGATTTTTGCACTTGTCCTATTTTAAAATTTTACAGTATTTTCATGTCTTTTGCTTTAAGTAGAATACGCAATAACTCTGTTTCTTATGGTCTTTTAAAATGACTGACTTTCTAGAGAAAGTTTACTTGATATTCTTTTTTGCGACCTTTTCACAATTACACTATAATAAACTCTCCTATCCAAATTTATTCGCTCACCGTGTTTTATTTTGGTGATTAACATTTAAAAACTCAAAAATATAGTTAGTAAATCTATTCTATAGGAAAAGAATATAGCAATTTAGTGATATTCTTATGCTAATTTATTTAAGTGTATACAATTCTTAAATTAAGTCAAAATGAATTTAAATTGTCCTAAAAGAAAGTTTATCAGGCTTGCTATTCAGTTTGAGCAATCAGATTTACTATCTAATTTAATAACTATCAATTTCTAGACTTTGACCTAATAAATTTAGTTAGTTCTCAAAAAGTTAACCAAACTTGACATTCAGTTTAAATAAGTCAAATTCACTATAGAATTTAAGTAGGCCGTTAATATGGTGATAGAGGTAGTAGTATTTTTCTTACAAAAAATCAATCACAATTACGCTATAATATATTCTCTTGTTCAAATTTATTAGCTCACCTTGTTTTATTTTGGTGATTAAATTTTTAAAACTCAAATATAATTAATAGACATCTATTCTCTTATTCTCTAGAAAAGAATATAACAATTTAGTAATATACTTATGCTAATTAAAATAAGTGAATACAATTTTTAGATTAATAGCCTGTTTGGCCAAACTTATTTCCCCCCCAAAAGTACTTATTTTAAAAAAAGTGAGGTGTTTGGCCAAGCTTTTGAGAGAAAATAAGTGCTTTTGAGGAGTAGCAGAAGTAGTTTTTCAGAAGCTAAAAAGAATAATTTTTGCCCAAAAGCACTTTTTTGAAAAGTACTTTTAAGAAAAATACACATAGAAGCATTTTTTAAAAGCTTGGCCAAACACTAATGACTGCTCAAAAGTACTTTTTAAATTAATTGGCCAAACACAAACTGCTTTTAGCCAAAATTACTTTTCAAAAAAAGTACTTTTTAAAATAAGCTGTTTTTAGAAGCTTGGCCAAACAGGCTATAAGTCAAAATGAATTCAAATTGTCCTAAAAAAGTTTATCAGGTTTGCTATTCAATTTGACCAATAGGATTCACTACCTAAATCAATAAACGTCAATTATTTCTAGTCTTTGACCTAATAAACTTAAGTAGTTTTCAAAAAATTAATCAAACTTGACATTCAGTTTAAATAGTCAAATTTACTACACAATTTATGTAGGTCATTAAGATGGTGATAAATGTAGTAGTATTTTTTTACAGCAATACATTCTAGTTAGATTGCTTTAAAACTAAAGTTCTTTTCATTTTGTATTTTGGGTCATGTCCCCTCTCCATAAACTTGTTTAGACATAGAAAATAATAAATGTTTGGCACACTTGAAACACTATATTTGTAATATTATTTAAAACTTCGAAAGATATTAAAATAAAATAGAAACACAATCTTAAGTTGAATTGAGAAACATTCACTTTTTTCCTTTTTGCAATACAATGGTTGGAGAATTTATGAGAAATTGATGAATTAAATGAAGACATCAAAAAATCAATTTCTATATCATGTTTATATGTCTCATTGAGTTATTCCCTTGAACAATAACTTGGCCAGGATTTATGGCAAGCGAATTTAACAATATAAGATATATATAAAAATAAATTTTATTGTCATTTTTCATGAACCAATTGGATCCCCTTCCTAATAGATAACTCCTCCATTGTCCTTGAAAACTACATTCATTCAGTTTTGATTTTCAAAGTTTATTGCTTATTGAATAAAGACAAGACGGGCTTTTAAAATCCAATGGTATGAAAAAATGACAATTATCACCAAGTTTTAAATTTTTTAAATTTTTTAAAATTTTATGTGTTGTGGTAATAGTGGTATTTATTATTAATTGAGAAAGTTATGAAAATTTGCCGTTTATTGTTCTTTTTACATAAATGTCACTTATGTCTTTTTCAAAATAAAAATAAAAAAATATACTGACTTTGTGCTTTAAATTCGAGTGAAACATACAACAAATCTATTTTTATGGTCTTTTCCTATTAATGCGAATGATTTTGAGAAGAAATTTATCTTTTCTAGCCACCTCTTTAAAATCGCACTAATAGACTCCTCCCTTTAAAGTTTCCACTTCTAACTTATTTGGTGATTAAAAGAATCTTGAATTCAACATTTTGATACAAAAAATTGGCAAAAATATTTTATATTCTGTAGTATTCTTACGCGAATTTAAGAAGCGTCCACTATTCCTAGACTTCGACATAATGAATTCAAATAATGTAGTACAAAGCGATTATGTAACAAATAAGCCTCGAACTCGAGATCGCTGAGATGAAGGGATATTTATTACTCCACAACCTTGTTACGTTATGGTGCAGCTACATGTACTCCCTTTATTAATTTTGACTTTTTGAGTATCATCATCTTTCTACTTCAAAAAACAATCTTCACACAGGTTTTACCAAATGGGGTGTCTTCTTTCTTTTTCTTCTCTATAAGAAGGGGAAACGACTCATTTTAGCAATCAAAAGGTGAATACATGTGGGAAGAAAACTATTCTCTTGCTATAAAAAGGGAACTGCCACCATACGGCAAAAGTTAATTTTTTTAACAAAATGTGGGAAGAAAACGTAACATCTTATCTGTTGTATCAAGATAATTGTTGAAGTTACACATTCAAAAACATGACAAACTAAAATACTTGAATTTAAGGTATATATATTTTTATAGTTTACCCTTCTAAGTTCTAAGCTATGCATGTGTCTGGAATATGAAGGATATTGTATCCAATGGAGCTTTTTTCTGGGTGATCGAGAAATCCATCTGAGTCAACCCTTCAAGCCAACTGCAACCTTAAAAAGCTCGGAAATGATTGAACCGCCCTCTATCCTTATCCACTTAAATACTAGACTTAGTTTCCCTAGCGTAGGGTTTGAACATGTGATCTAAGTCACAATTCCCTCAACTTTTGTTGATTGAGCTAACACCGGGCTACATCCTAGGGAGATTTATGATCCCTTGAGTAGTGGAAGGAATTTCTATGAACGTGTTAAAGGCTTTCAACTTGATAATGTGTATTTTGCATGTTTGCTAGGGACAAAAAAAAAAAAAAAAAACTAAGAATTGAATCATCTTAAACCTTCATGAATCATGATACCTAAAAATATAAGCTTGAGCTTTCAATGCTCTAGAAGGTGCAGACAGACATAAGAATTGAGACTCATGAAAATCCAACGACAAAAGAAAGAAACTATATACAAGGAAAAAAGACCAAATCATAATTAAAAATAGATACACGAGCTAACTTGATGTAATTGTTGTCTAATTCTTGAACCAACATAACGTCCAAATTTACATGCCTTTAGATTGGCTTTTAATTCATGTAACACAAAGTAATCATCAAACAATTAAACGAATTAATTAGATTATCTTTATCATATGCAAGTCAAATTAACCTTCCAATATTTTGATTTTATTAATTTTTTTTCTTTTTTCTTTTTTTCCCCTCCCATTTTAGGAGGATTTATAGTGTTTCCACACTTCCCCTCCAGTGTGACTTGAACCCAGGACCTACCGGTCGTGGGTGGAGGTGCTTAACCACTGAGCCATCCCTCACTTGTCATTGATTTTATTAATTTGCTATGTCAGAAAGTGTGAAATCAAACTGCAAGCTTAATTAACAAGAATATTCTAGAACACACGAAAATCTCCCCCGTTGAGTACTCCAATCCACCCAATGAAACAAAAGCACACATGAACGTTCAGTTAGTTAAAGGATAATAACTCTACATACTACACCAAAAACATCTACAATACCAACATTTATTAATATCGTTCGATTAATATACATACAGTACGAACTAATTTACTTTTTTTTTCCTTAACTTTTTTTTTTTCGTGGCAAATATATATAGGAGTAGTATTTAGTTTCAGGATTTAAACTTGCGATGTTTATTCTCACGGATCAAAGGTTTTGTAACCTGATAAAGTGCCACGACAGATCGAAACTTCGTTTTCTTAGGTGAAGGAGAAGCTTTCTCTTCCATATTGACGGCTGTTGAAGATGATACCTCCGCCGTGTCGCCAACGCTTTCTTCTACTACTCTTGAACTGTCGCCGGCGTTATTGTAAATATTGCCACGGCTGCTATTGTCGGAATCGCCGCTAAGCTGAATAAGTTGTAAAGCCGCGTTCATCTCCGGCTCCGTCAGCTTTAACGGTTCCGTTTGGATTCCTCTATTTTTCACCGTTGATTTCTTCATTTTATGGAGATGGAGATATTGTGTATAGTCGGTGTTTGGTTTGCGGGGAATTAATTGACCAGGAAAGAATATTTGGGGGGCTATTGCCTATTTGTGTTCCTCAGGTGGGTAATGACGAAAATATCTTTGAATCTCTCTTTTTATATTTTAGGCTTGTTTAACCAATTAAGTAATCGCTAGTTCCAGAGATTTTTTGAAGGACATGGTTGTAATTTATGCAATTCTTTTGGTCTTTTTTTTTTTCTTTTAACTTTTTTCTTTTTCTTTTTCTTTCTTTTGGGTAATATCATCTGGTCATGCCTTTTGCTCTACGTAAACCCATTTGAGTTAAACAATAAGAGCCTTTTTGGATGGACTTATGCCTATAAGCTGCAAACAATTTATAAGTTAAAAAAATAAAAATTATTTTAGATAAGTTAAGTCAAATGGATTCAATTATTTTTTTGAGCTTATTTTAAGCACAAAATGACTTTAAGCTGACCAGCTAAACACTCAAAAAAACTGAAAACAGCTTATAAGCAACTTATAAGCCAATCCAAACGGGCTCTAAGCTATTTGAATGAAAGCAAGAATTTGGACTATCCAAATTTACTAAGGGGGCTATTGGTTACAAAACAAAATAAAGTTCTCACTATGCAGCCTCACCAACGTCACAACTGTTGAAAATTTTATGGAAAATACTTAATTACGAATGTTGTAGAGAATTTTTCATAGCTTGAGGCATGTCAATTAAGACACTGTCCTTAAGGATATTTCACCCGATATGAGTATATTCTTCAGGATTCAATAAGCTCTTGTAGTACAAAATTAGAAGCCAAAATCTAATAAAGATTAAAGAAGAAAACCCATCACACTAAAATATGGTAGGAATATTTTGTCTTTCATATATCTTTGTCACACAAAAAGAAGACAAAGAAATATATTTGTGGTTATACGAACATGACATGAAAATGGCTGAAGATTATCTCTTTTTTTTTTTTTTACTACCTCTTCAAAATGAACTCAAGGAGATTATATAGGTAATCAATTGAGCAGAGGGTAATGTTATGTATTATAGTATAATAAAGTTTTTAATGGCTATTCAATTGAGTGTTAAAAGCCATTAATCCAAGTAGTCAAATGGACTAGCAAATGACTATCATGGAGTTAGAATTGAATTAGGAATGATGGCCAATTGATGGCTATTTATGAAGTAGGATTAATTGTCTTACAAAAGTAATTTCAGCAATGATATTTCTTGTTGAGATAAAAAACATTTTTACAACAATCCCCCGCTATCTTAGAAAGAATAATAAGGAATAGAATAAAATGAGAAGTTTTGTTGGGTTTAACATATGAGCATAATGAATCGAATCTGGTGTCTCATAGACTATGAACTAGACCTAGATAAAATAAGATTAAACTTATAGAATAATTGATGAAGTTTAATACTTCTATGAACCAAGAATTCTTTTGTAAGCCTAGGGTCTTATTCTATCACATTATACTCGCACAATCTTTGTCGTTATCGCGGTTTTGCTATAGCAACCCCCTAGGGAGGATACTACTTAACGAAATTAATCCATACTAACTAATTTAAATAATTGTCCCGAAACTATTTTTGCAAAATAGACTAATAACTAAATTTAAGGATAAATTTATTTGACAACATGTTCCTGAGTAGAACAAAATAATAAATACATATGTATTCGAGCGTACCACAAAATGTAAAAGAAACAAATTTAAAACAATGACTTTATCATGTGGTAGCAGAAATAGGCCCATGTGAACAAGTTTCCAAATACGACATCTCAATATAGTAGGATCTAAAAGAAACCTCCTAAAACAAAATAAAAATATCCAATCATAAAAATGGACAATTGTCTTTTTTATTTTATGTGTTGTGGTAATGGTGATATTTAATATTAGAGAAAAAAAAAAACTAAGAATTGAATCATCTTAAACCTTCATAAATCATGATACCTAAAAATTTAAGCTTGAGCTTTCAATGCTCTAGAAGGTGCAAACAGACATAAGAATTGAGACTCATGAAAATCCAACGACAAAAGAAAGAAACTATATACAGGAAAAAAGACCAAATCATAATTAAAAATAGATACACGAGCTAACTTGATGTAATTGTTGTCTGATCAAATTCTTGAACCAACATAATGTCCAAATTTACATGCCTTTAGATTGGCTTTTAATTCATGTAGCACAAAGCAATTTGTAGACAATAAAATTTGCGTCGAGAAAATAATAATCGAGACAGGAAAATATCGCAACAATCTTTGTATTTGATTTCAGAATATGAGTGTTACAATCTCTATGATTCCTCTGATTCGTCTTTTCAACAATAATTTCAAGGGCTTTTGAGCTTATTCTTGAACTTGATGGATTTGATCTTGGCTTGTGCTTGAATTCAAAGGCTTTTGAGCTTGATCTTGAATCTGGTGGTCTTGATCTTGAACTTGTACTTGGATTCAAGGGCTTGAAGCTTGATCTTGAATCTTCGTCTGGATCTCTAAAACTTCTAGAGAAATACTTGAATGCTTGAATGCTTTTAGCTTGTAGAGAAATCCGCAGCGTTTGATCCACGAGCTCTCTCTTGCTTCTTGTTAGAATTTCTGTCCTTTTTATGAATTATGAGACCCCTATTTATAGTTGTAGGATGGAGGAGTTGTGATAAGGACAGACTTCTTTCGACCAATCAGATTTAAGCTGACCTGTCGATATTTGATTGGCCGGAACATGTCACTTGTACACGTGACGCATCTTCATTGGCCTTTGATTTGACTAGGCATGCTGCATCATTTTGACACGTGGCGTGATCTTATTGGCTCCTTCGTTTGACTTGGCGTGCCACGTCATTTGACATGTGGCACCAATTTGGGCCTCTTGGGTAAGATGATATCTTGGGCTTGACAAAGTGGGCTCATTATTTATAGCCCAATTAATCGGACTAGCCCAAAGAAATTGAATTTTGGACTAAGATAACCAATTCAATTATACTAGCCCATATATTTGTTTGGACTAACATATCTTGAATTTAATATAATCCAAATTTCTTTATAAATTTAAATTTAATAAAATTTCATTGTCCACAAATGCCCCTATTTCAAGATTCGTCAGGAGCATAGATTTGCTGAATTCGGAGACAAGCCTTGAAGTATAAGTAAAACAGGTCTTATTTATCTATTCACGCATGCCTCTTCCAATTTTGTAACTCAAAATAATATTACCAAATCAAGGAAGAACTTGGTTATGTGCAGTTCGCGTGTGGCTATCATGAGTAAACAAATTTAACTGAAATGTCCCCTTTTATTTATTGAATTCAAAGCTGCACGTGAGCTCCAATTTTCTCCCTCATTAATTGCTTTGAAGTGACACACGTAGTAGCATTGTAGGATATTCTTACTTGATCCCGATCATTCCAAGTAGAAATCAAACAACTTCCAGTTGAGTTCCTTTCGGACACGGAAGAATCAGACAAATTATTCCATGTTGGAAACAGACAATACCTAGTTGCCGCCTTAAACATATGTTCCCACATCGTAAATATACATAGCAACAACCGCCTTTGGTTATCTATATAAGGGTGCGGGCTGCTCTAATTTGTTACTATTGTTAGCATCAACCAGAGTCCGCCTTTGACAGGTAATTTTTTTTTTCAGCGTTTATTTTATTGCATTGTTTCTCCCTTTTTTTATTTTTTGTCCAAACGATAATGATGAGTTCTTGTTCAAGGGAAGGACCCATGCATGAAGAAGATAGTTTTGAGGCGCAAGGACTCATGCATGAAGAAGATAGTTTTGAGGCGCAAAGGGGTGGATACTAGTCCCCGCCCTAAGAACGGTAAGGTAATCTTACGGCGCACGGGGATGGATACTCGTCCCCATTCTAGGAACGGTAAGGTAATCTTACGGCGCAAAGGGATGGACACTCGTCCCCGCCCTAAGAACGGTAAGGTAATCTTACGGCGCACGGGGATGGATACTCGTCCCCACTCTAGGAACGGTAAGGTAATCTTACGGCGCAAAGGGATGGACACTCGTCCCCGCCCTAAGAACGGTAAGGTAATCTTACGGCGCACAGGGATGGATACTCGTCCCCGCCTTAAGAATTTAGGGAGTTCATTTGTCAAGGTCTTTGTACCTATGGATATACGTCCAAGTCTGCTACTAATAACTTCTCTTGTCCTTTGCAACTTGAAGAGATGGTTTACTTCAGACACTACACTTCCCCATCCACCAAACTAAGGCATCTCGTAGTTGAGACTGAAGATGGCGCAGACCAAACTAGATTCTTGATTCATACCATACTAGCTCGGTGATATGCGAGTCTGTGGCCTTCTTTGAGGAGTCCGCTTCATATAGCAAATTGGACGTCCCAGAAAACCCAAAATTCTAATCGATCATCCAAGATGTGGTCACTCCAAGCACCAAACCATCATCATGCCAAAATTGCGTCTGCGCTACCATGCTTAGCTCGTTGTATAATCCCATATACATCATCCCAGATAAATCCAAGAATTTGGCTCTGCATGCTGAAACGCCAATATTTCTCAGATTCAAGAAGTCTCGCCAAAAAAATTCATATCTCGACGTAGGGGCGTTGAAATCACGAGCCGAAAAATTCCTAAGAAACTAGACTCATAAATCTAGAATGTGTCCAAAAATCAATGTTAACAAACATATAGATCATCCCAGATAAATCCAAGAATTTGGCTCTACATGCTGAAACGCCAATATTTCTCAGATTCAAGTAGTCTCGCCAAACAAATTCATATCTCGACGTAGGGGCGTTGAAATCACGAGCTGCAAAATTCCCAAGAAACTAGACTCATAAATATAGCATGTATCCAAAAATCAATGTCAACAAACATATAGATCCCAGATAAATTCAAGAATTTGGATCTACATGCTGAAACGCCGATATTTCTCAGATTCGAGCAGTCTCGCAAAACAAATTCATATCTCGACGTAAGGGCGTTGAAATCACGAGCCGCAAAATTCTCAAGAAACTAGACTTATAGATCTAGAATGTACCCAAAAATAAAAGCCAACAATAATCTGAATAGTTCCAGATAAATTCAAGAAGTTGACAATACATGCTAAAACGTCGATAGTTCCAGATTTGCGCAGTTTCGTCGAGAAAATTCATATCTCGATTTAGGAACATCAAAATCATGAGCCTCTAAATTCTCAGGAAACTAGACTTACTAATCTAATATGTATCCAAAAATCAAAGTTGGAAACCCTCTGGATCATCCCAGATAAATTCAGGAAATCCACTTAGATTTGTTTTTTATTCCATCTTGAAAACTTGATGGATTTGAAGGATTGAATTTGAAGGCTTGCTGGATTCTAAGACTTCAACTTGTAGATATGATGAATTTAAAACTTTATCTTGAAGACTAACATATTTGAAGGCTTCGCCTTGCAGTTGCGATGGCTTTGGACCTCAACTCAAAGAGTTGCCGGATTTGAGGCCTTCAATTTGGAGACCAATGATTTTGCAGACTTTAACTCCTTGATTTAACCACTTGCTAAGAGATTACAGTCATTCCATTGGAGAAACCCATTTGTCATGGAGGTTTGCCTTCGTTGGATTACTGATATTTAGTGAGAGTCCAAATTGAAAAAGAAGGATACTTGTATGTACGATCTCCATGCGCCTGGTCAGGCGAACTTCATTTTGAACAACGCATAGGGGGGTGCGTCTTTTTTTTTACTCATGCGACTGAACTTAGAATAAAACTCTAAGCGCCTACGTACCTCGGTGAAGAGGATCAAGTCATACCGTAGTTCATAAAAAATGAGTTTTTCTTTTTTTTTTTCTTTTTTTTTTGTGTCCTAACTTTTGCCTAGGCTGCCCTTTGCGGGGTTTTCAACCTAGCGGACATTTTTTTTTGTGTCCTAACTTTTGCCTAGGCTGCCTTTTGCGAGATTTTCAACCTAGCGAACATTTTCTTGGGCCGTGCACAGTTTATACTCTTGCGGGCCAGGAGTTGCATGCAGTTTATGCTCGTGCCTTAAGGAGCGTCATCTTGCTTCAAGGATAGTACTTTTTCAAGAACTTTGCGTTGATAGGACCGATCCTTAGGCCATCCGCATCAACAAGCTTTTAAGCGCCACTTGAATATGCTTCTTGTACGACATATGGTCCATCCCATTTTGAGGTGAATTTGCCCCCAGACTTATGGGAAACGATGATGGGTCTTCTTACTGCAAGGACTTGATCTCCCACTTGGAAGGACCTCAAGCAAACCTTTTTGTTGAAGGCACGAGATAGACGGGCTTGATAACATTCAAGATTTTGTTGAGCCTCCAGCCTTTTCTCATCAAGTGCTTCTAACTCTGCAATACGCAATCGAGCATTTTCCTCTTCGGTGAGCCATTCTTGAATAGCAAGTCGTAAAGAAGGTATTTGGCGCTCAAGTGGTAGGACTGCTTCAACTCCATAAGCAAGCGAGTATGGGGTTGCTTGCGTTGGTGTGAGGTAAGTCGTCCTATATGCCCACAAAGCTTCTTCCATTCGTTCATGCCAATCTCGTTTGGACTTGGAGACGACCTTCTTCAACAAGTTACACAAAGTCTTATTGAACGCTTGAGCTAGATCGTTGGCGGCAGCATGATACATAGAAGATTTACACTGCTTGAAGCCGAAGAGATCACAAATCTTGTTCATCAATTTGTTATCAAATGGCTTGCCATTGTCCGTTATTATGTAACGAGGAATGCCGAAGCGGTAGATGATGTTTACTCGGATGAAGTTCGCAACATTCTCCTTCTTCACTTCTTTAAGAGCGACAGCTTCGGCCCATTTTGAGAAGTGTCCACCAGCAGATTTCGGCAACGGGCCAACGACATCCAACCCCCAAGCGTCAAATGGCCAAGATGCGACGGTCGGGTGTAATGCTTCGGGCGGCTGGTGTATAAAATTCGCATGAAACTGACAAGCTTTGCATCTTTGAGCATAGTCCAAGCAATCTTTCACCATCGTTGGCCAATAATATCCCATCCTTTTTATGTGGAAGTGGAGCTTTGGTCCAGATTGATGTGATCCACATACTCCTGAATATGCTTCTTGCAAAGCTTGGACTGCTTCATCCTCCCCCAAACATCGCAAGAGTATCCCCTCAAAATATCTTCTATATAAGGTATCCTTGTAGTAAAGGAATCGAGGTGCACGACGACGAATCTCAGTTCTTTTTCTTAAGTCTTCTGGCAGTATCCCATAAATTAAGTAGTCAGCGATGGATTGTCGCCAGTCTTCCTTTGCAGCTTCAGAAACAGCTACGAGATGCTCAAGCTCACTTTCCGCGCCTTCATCCTCATTTGACGGAGGTACTACCCATTTTTGACAGATAGTCACTTGTGTTTGATCTGGTAGAGTAAGCGCTGAAGCTAGAGCAGCTAAAGCATCGGCTTTCTTATTTTCCCTCCTAGGAACATGCTGAAGAGTCACATCACCAAGCCATCCTATCAATTTCTGAGCATAACCATGATAGGGGACTAATTCAGGCTTCTTGACTTCGTAGCTTCCCAAGAGTTGATTGATCACCAACTGAGAGTCACCAAAGACTTGTAACTGCAACTGCTTCATGTCGACGGCCATTTCAAGTCCAAGTATTAGTGCTTGATATTCAGCGACATTGTTGGAGCAACGTTGTGTCAAAGTAAAGGAGTATGGTAGAACTTCTCCCTGTGGAGTAACAAACACCACACCAGCACCAGCACCAGCTCCATCACGTTGTGCAGCACCATTAAAGTACATTTTCCACGGAGGTTGAATTTCAACGACCATTGCATTTTCGTCGGGAAGTTCATCGGTTAGCTCCCAGTCATCAGGTATCGGGTGATCTGCTAGAAAGTCTGCCAATGCCTGTCCTTTTACAGCCTTTTGAGGGATGTATGTAATTTCAAATTGTTGAAACTGGAGGTACCACCTTGCTAGTCGATCACTGAGGACTAGTTTTGACATCACAAACTTGATGGGATTTGCTCTGGAAATGAGGTTAACACTATGAGCTTGAAAGTAGTGCTTCAGCTTTTGAATCGAGAAGACTAGTGCCAAACATAACTTTTCGATTGGCGTGTAATTCAGCTCATTAGGTGTCATCATTCTGCTCAAGTAGTAAAGAGAATTTTCTTTCCCTTCGCTATTCTCTTGGGCCAATAACGCTCCAACCGACCTTTCTTGTGCTGAAATGTACAGTATCAATGGTTTTCCAGGTACAGGGGCTACTAGAACTGGAGGCTTCATTAAATATGACTTGATATTCTCGAAGGCATTAGTACATGCTCCGTCCCACTCGAAAGGGGCACCCTTCTTCATGAGACGACTGAATGGTTGGCACCTCCCAGCTAAATTCGAAATGAATCTCCTAATATAAGCTAGCTTCCCTTGCAGACTTTTTAACTCATGAATATTTCGAGGCTCGGGCATTTTCAAAATCGCATCAACTTTGGCTTGATCAATTTCGATACCTCGATGTCGAACAATGAAACCAAGAAATTTTCCAGAAGTAACTCCAAAGGCACATTTCAATGGATTCATTCGAAGTTGATATCTCCAAAGTCGCTCGAACACCATTCTCAGGTCTTGCAAGTGGTCGCTCCTCTTTCTTGATTTTACCACCATGTCATCCACATAACATTCAACATTTTTGTGGAGCAAATCATCAAGGATATTCTGCATATCCCTTTGATATGTGGCACCAGCATTTTTCAAACCGAAAGGCATCACTTTGTAACAATAAATACCCTTGGGTGTACGAAATGCAGTAAGTTCTTCATCTTTTGGTGCCATGCGAATTTGGTTAATTATAGCCGGATGAACCATCCATGAAAGACATCGCCTCGTAACCAGTGGTAGCATCAATCATCAATTCTGGGATAGGAAGCGGGAAATCATCTTTAGGGCATGCGTTGTTAAGATCCCTGAAGTCAACACAAACTCGAATTTGGCCAGTCTTCTTTTTTACGGGAACGATACTCGAAATCCATGCAGGATATTTAACTTCACGAATAAAGCCGGCTTCAATGAGTTTGTTGACTTCATTTTCGATTGAAGGAACCAAATCTGGTCTGAAATGCCTTTGGGCTTGCTTAACAGGACGGGCACCATTCTTGACTGCTAGATGATGGACTGCTACTTTGGGATCTAATCCAGGCATCTCTTTATAACTCCAAGCAAAAACATCCCTATATTCTTTGAGTATTTCCATGTAAGTATCTTCTTCATCACCTGTTAGAAAAACACTTAGGTAGGTGGGCCTTGGGTCTTCATCAGTACCAAGATTAACTTCTTTCAAAGAGTCTACTGTGGTCTTGACCCCTTCTTCAAGTTCTGGAGGAGCATCTCTGGCATCTTCATCCTCTCGAGGATCGCCATCATTGAAAGATATGTGGTAACACGAGGAGATGTCCTCCAACTTCTCGGCAATCTCTATCTGAAATGAAGTATCTTGATCACTTTGTGCAGTAATATGATATGAAGAACCTACACTCTCCTCATCTTCGTCACGCTCCTTGGTATACACTACAGTGTGAGACTTTTCTTTTAGCACCTCCCCACATGAAACCACAAGCTTTGTTTGTCGTCTCATTCTAGAAGGAATCAAACTTTGTATGTCCCTTTGGGTTCCAGGCAAAGCAAGCATTTTCACGCTTTGATAATCTCTGTGGAACTTGTTCTTCCTTTTCTTCTTCAGTTTTAACGGCCCTAATCTCTCAAATACAGAAGCTTTTGTGGCCGACTTTCCAAGACGATCAAACACTGAAGGCCTTTTATTGGAAGCAACAGACTCATCTTCCACAGTGATGTAGTTGATACTTGCCCTTCTTACGACTATGCGAACTGGCGGAGGTTGTTTGTATCCCAAACCTTCACGTGATTGCATCATGCTAGCTCATGATGGAAGTTTCCCTAACTTTGACGGCTCGTTAGGGTTGTACCCAGCCTTGACAAATAACTTGTAAGCATTTGGATCAAAGCCTTCATTTGTACGTTTTGTAGGGAGTGCCATATTTGGTGGCAGATTCTGAGCCACGAAGTCTCCAAGTAACTTTGAGGAAAAATTTATCGCATCAATTCGTCTGATGGGAAGAGTTAGCCCTCCTAGCGTATTTTCTTGAGCTTCAGATGGTTGACCTTCCTTTTTCTTCAACTTTGGGACATAGCAGAGCACAGGAGTTGTCTTCTTCTTTTTCAAAGACACGGTGTTCCCTTTATTGGGACTGGAGTGCGACACCTCAGCACCAACTTCAACTTTTCCAATAGTCTCATCAGCTCTTTCAGTTGCGATCTTATCACTCTTGGTCGTTGCGATGTCATCGACTTTTACTTCTCTCACCATGTAGTTCTTCAAGTAGAACTTCGCATCGACGAAGTGTGACTCTACTTCAGTAAATGGCTTATCATCAGCAACTATCTTCTTTTCGACACTGCCTTCGAGATACTTCAAACACTGATAGTAGGAGGATGGGACAACTTTGTTCTCGTGTATCCATGGCCTGCCAAGCAACATATTATATGAAGTCTTCGCGTCGATGACATGCACCCATGTACTTGATCGCAAATCTTCGATGGTGATATCTACTTTGACAGCACCTATGGCTCGTTGCCCCCCTTGATTGAATCCTTGTATCATCAAGCGGCTTTCAGAAAGTTCTTCAATTGTGATGCCAAGTTCCTTCATTGTACGAATAGGAAGAATGTTAACTCCAGATCCATCATCTATCAATATTCTGTTTATCCTCTTCTCGAGGGCATAACCCACCATATACAATGGACGATTATGTAGTTTTCACCAAGTAGAAGATAGTCATATCTGAATGTGATTCTTGTATCACATGTGTGTACCTCTTTCGAAGAAGATTCAACAGGCTTTTCAGATGATGACAGAGACAATGTTGATAGGTTTTCATCATTTGCTTCCTCTTTATCAGTATTGAAACATGATGCCTCAATGTTGTCTCGAGCAGTCTTATTGTGGAACCAGCTTAGTAGGAATTCCCCCAAAGTCACAGGACGTCGTGGTTCTTGGTGGTAGTTCTCCTCCATTTTTGCTTTCCTCGGACGCTCAATTGATTTCTGCTTCCTTGGTCTTCTAACCATCCTTTTCCATGTTGGTTGTTTAGATGATTCTTTTCGTGGACTTGTTTTACAGCGTCTCCGCCTAGTCACTAGAATCCAACCTTCATCATTGGCTTCATCAAATTGGGTTCTATCTTCCTCCAATGGTCCTCCCTCGTGTTCTTCAAAGTTGTATATATGGACCGGATCGAAAGAGCCAAAGGTGATAGAGACTTGATTCGAACTTGTCTTCTCATCATCAAGTAGAATCTTGTTTTCATTAGCCAAAGCACTTCTCAAGAGGGTGACCCACAAGTCGATGATACTTGCAATAGTTCGGGTCGTTTGTTCTTCCAGCTTCATTGGGCCGCTTCATCTCTGGTAACTCAATGAGCTTCAGCTCAAGTAGTTCATCAAAAATTTCAGGGACATCAGAATCCAGGAAGGGGTATTCTCTTTCTTGCATCTCCTTCAAGGTAGACTTTCGGCTTTTGTTGTCTTGGAAGGAAGTTGCTTTCATACTCTGCTTCTTGCTCACCTTCGTAATAAACTTTACAGGCGAGGCGTTGACGTTCATGGATTCTTTATTATCACTCTTGGGGACGAACTTGCTCCATTTCTTGGGTTCCTGCTTGTCCTTTCCTTTGCGAGGGTCGTAGACAGGCATTACTTCATTCCCAGTGGAAGACATGCTCCACTCCATGTCATGAGCACGAGTAGCTAGTTCTTCAAAAGACCTTGGCTTAATTCCTTGCAATATGCAGTGAAGCCCCCAATGCATTCCTTGGATACACATCTCTATCGCAGAAGCTTCGCTGAGCCTATCTTTGCAGTTTAGACTCGCATTTCTCCATCGGTTGATGAAATCGATAACTGGTTCGCCCTTCCTCTGGCGAGTGCTTGTAAGCTCGACCATGCTCACGGTACGCCTTGTGCTATAAAAACGATTGAGGAACTCCTGCTCTAGTTGCTCCCAACTATCGATAGAATTAGGCTCGAGATCAGTGTACCAGTCAAAGGCATTCCCCTTGAAAGAGCGGACGAACTGCTTGACAAGATAGTCTCCATAAGTCCTAGCGTTGTTACATGTTTCAACAAAATGTGCAACATGTTGCTTTGGATTTCCCTTGCCTTTAAATTGTTAAAATTTGGGAGGTTGATAACCGGCGGGCATCTTGAAGCTATCAATTCTTGTAGTGTACGGCTTTCCGTAAGTAAACGAAGACTTGGGAGAAACTTCGTACTTATCCTTGATAGTCCCTTCGATGAACTCCTTTAATCGGTCAAGCGGAATCATCCCTTCAGAAGAAACAGGAATTTCCTTGGTAGGTGGTACTTGCTTTGCACGAGGTTCAGTCTCTTGTACTTCTGGACCCTTCCCAGGTGCGTGGCTGGATTCTTCTTCCATTAATCCATCCATCTTGTCCTTCAACTTCTCAATCCGAGCGTCTTGATTTTGCACATGCTTGGCCAAGCCATCAATCACCTTTGCCAAATTTGCCAGTGTCTCCTCCATTGACGAAGCGTTAATTACCATTGCTTGCATGATTGTTGGGGATGTTGGAGAATAGCATGGATTATCGCATAAGTTGATCTTTGACTGGCCTACTTCATGTGGTGTGAGTGGAGAGGATCTGTCACTTGAAGTATCATCATCTTCCTTCATAGCAGAGTTCTTGGATCCAGAGTGATCAAGTAGAGCTAGAGTCTTCTTAATCTTTTCAGCAATGCTGCTTCCTTCCTCCGACGCATCAGTAGAGGATCTCGCTCCTTTTGGAGATGAAGATCCAAAAACAGGAGTTGTTACGGATGAGACTTGGAGTGCTTGTTGTCCCAACATGCTTGCTTTGCTCCTCGTAACTGGTCCAATGCTACCAAAGGTAATGTCGAGGATGCTTTCCACATCAGCAGAGAACTTGGAGCTAGCAACCTTGGAGGAAACTGATTTGGAGTTGATCTTCTCTGAAGTCATCTCGATGTTGTTAAATTTTGATGATTGAAAAGTTGAGATGAGAGGTAGAGATTGTCCCACTGGGTGTGCCAGAATTTGTAGACAATAAAATTCGCGTCGAGAAAATAATAATCGAGACAGGAAAATATCGCAACAATCTTTGTATTTGATTTCAGAATATGAGTGTTACAATCTCTATGATTCCTCTGATTCGTCTTTTCAACAATAATTTCAAGGGCTTTTGAGCTTATTCTTGAACTTGATGGATTTGATCTTGACTTGTACTTGAATTCAAGGGCTTTTGAGCTTGATCTTGAATCTGGTGGTCTTGATCTTGAACTTGTACTTGGATTCAAGGGCTTGAAGCTTGATCTTGAATCTTCGTCTGGATCTCTAGAACTTCTAGAGAAATACTTGAATGCTTGAATGCTTTTAGCTTGTAGAGAAATCCGCAGCGTTTGATCCACGAGCTCTCTCTTGCTTCTTGTTAGAATTTCTGTCCTTTTTATGAATTATGAGACCCCTATTTATAGTTGTAGGATGGAGGAGTTGTGATAAGGACAGACTTCTTTCGACCAATCAGATTTAAGCTGACCTGTCGATATTTGATTGGCCGGAACATGTCACTTGTACACGTGACGCATCTTCATTGGCCTTTGATTTGACTAGGCATGCTGCATCATTTTGACACGTGGCGTGATCTTATTGGCTCCTTCGTTTGACTTGGCGTGCCACGTCATTTGACATGTGACACCAATTTGGGCCTCTTGGGTAAGATAATATCTTGGGCTTGACAAAGTGGGCTCATTATTTATAGCCCAATTAATCGGACTAGCCCAAAGAAATTGAATTTTGGACTAAGATAACCAATTCAATTATACTAGCCCATATATTTGTTTGGACTTACCTATCTTGAATTTAATATAATCCAAATTTCTTTATAAATTTAAATTTAATAAAATTTCATTGTCCACACAATCATCAAAAAATTAAACGAATTAATTAGATTATCTTTATCATATGCAAGTCAAATTAACCTTCTAATATTTTGATTTTATTAATTTGCTATGTCAGAAAGTGTGAATTCAAACTGCAAGCTTAATTAACAAGAATATTCTAGAACACACGAAAATCTCCCCCATTGAGTACTCCAATCCACCCAATGAAACAAAAGCACACATGAACATTCAGTTAGTTAAAGGATAATAACTCTACATACAACACCAAAAACATCTATACTACCAACATTTATTAATATCGTTCGATTAATATACATACACGAACTAATTTACATTTTTTTTTTCGTGGCAAATATATATAGGAGTAGTATTTAGTTTCAGGATTTAAACTTGCGATGTTTATTCTCACGGATCAAAGGTTTTGTAACCTGATAAAGTGCCACGACAGATCGAAACTTCGTTTTCTTAGGTGAAGGAGAAGCTTTGTCTTCCATATTGACGGCTGTTGATGATGATACCTCAGCCGTGTCGCCAAGGCTTTCTTCTACTACTCTTGAACTGTCGCCGGCGTCATAAATGTCACGGCCGCTATTATCGGAATCGCCGGTTAGCTGAATAAGTTGTAACGCAGCGTTCATCTCCGGTTCCGTTTGGATTCCTCTATTTTTCACCGTTGATTTCTTCATTTTATGGAGATGGAGATATTGTATATAGTCGGTGTTTAGTTTGCGGGGAATTGATGGGGAAAGAATATTTTGGGAGCTATTGCCTATTTGTATTCTTCAGGTGGGGTAATGACGAAAATATCTTTGAGTCTCTCTTTTTGTTTTTAAAATTTTTTAAGGTTTGTTTAACCAATTACGTAATCGCTAGTTTCAGAGATTTTTTGAAGGACACGGCTGTAATTTACGCAATTCTTTTGGTCTTTATTTTCTTTCTTCTTTTTCTTTCTTTTGGGTAAGTATCATCTGGTCATACCTTCTGCTCTAAGTAAACCCATTTAAGTTAAACAATTTGAATGAAAGCTAGAATTTAGACTATCCCACTATGCAGCATCAACAAAATAAAGTTGCCACTATGCAGCATCAACAACATCACAACTCTATTCAGGCAACTCGTGGAGTCAAGAACACCTAAGATAAACTTATAACAGACAAATGGAGTTTGTTGGATTTTTTCATAGGTATTAGTAGTACCAACTTATCAGATTTTAGACTTCACTTCCCACGAGTACTTGAGTGTAAACATTACTTAATTTTTTATTTTATTTGATGTGAAGATATTTTAGTCAATTTTTATGCATTACTCGACTACTATATCGGATATTTGCTATTTCTCACCACCACATATACTGAAGAACTTTGTCTAGCTATCAAGAAGCAAGTGAGAAGAAGTTCACTAACATTTTTCCAATAATGCTCCGATTTGAATCCTTATCTCCCATTGTTTTCGTCCATTTTATTGACCTCTAAACCACATTTTTACTACCAGATATTAAGTTTCTACTTGAATAACTTAGAAAAAATTAGAAGCATTAATATCTAGGTTAGGCTTCTACCAATTGAAAAGGGGAAACTATATGGTTTTGTCTTTTAGTTAGGAGTAGGCTGGTCCATGAATAGGGAGAGAGAGGGAGATCGGAGAATTTTCTATGAAAAGTGAAACATTGACGTTATGAAATTATAACCAGAACCCCAACATAAATAATTATATGTTCAAATGGGCGAGTATATTTCACATCAACCTCCAATTAAGGCTTATTTGATAATTTTAAGTTATTCCTGATGCTCGATACAAGGTATCAAGTAGTAACAAATTGCATCATTGTCTATAAGTTTGCGCCTCTGCAGGCCATAGCTTTAGTGGATTGTTACGTGGTACTTAATAAACTTGTAGTAATAGTCAAAGACAAGGATGCATCCACAACGCGTGCATTACGCCTCAAATGGACATGTATATGGACTGATTTCATTATCCATTGGTGAAGAATTAAATCAAACACACAGTTTGCAGGATCATTGAATTCGCTTCACTAGTCAAATAGTGCAATCACATATTTATGAAACACGAACTACACCAAAATAGTCACAGTCTCTATCGCGTATCTTAGTTACAGAAGTTCGTTCTTGCTTTTGGGGAAGAATCTCCAATAGAATCTTCAAGGGAACTTTGCAGAATTAGAGAAGGAAGAAGGAGAAGTTTTTGTCTGTGGTTTTTGGAATAATGAACGCAGGAGTTGCTCTCCTGTTATTTAACAGACACAAGATACCTGTTCAGGAGGAGTCCTAACAGTTGCGTCTTTTCATTCTTTTAATATAAATTAAATATATAACAAATATATATTTATTTCTTAGTTATTATTTATATGAATCCGAGTTGACCCACATGGGTGACCCGAATCTAATTCCTTCATTCCCGCTCACACAGAGTGGGTCAATTCTCATTTCCATTCTGTAACTTTCATACATAACGACTAGATCGTGTGACCAGTGTATACTTCGAGAGCTTCATTGCTATACATCTATTAGGAATATATAGCATCTCGTTCAATTAAACTTAGAGTAGATTATAATATGCAGTACCCCAGATCATTTATCACATTCATGTCTCTCACAATCTCTTTGTCTTAAATTTGAGTTCATAATTATGTTCTTGTCTCAAAGACAAACATAAAGGATCGGTCAATGAACACAATTAATGTGATAATCTATATATAATATAAACCTAGGCATACATAAGGTGAGGTGACACCTCTCTATGGTCACCATTACTATTTATCTATTTTCTCAATTTTTTGAATTTTATCCTTATTCTATATTTAAAAAACTTCAGAAAATTAGGCACTCTTAATTATTCCCTATGAGTAATGTCTATTGTTTTATGAAATAAATGTGTAATTACACTACATATTACTCCTGTTACGTTACTACCAATTCCAACAGTCACTATCTTGATCCCCTTAATACTTTTGCACTATTTTCTCACTCCACTTCTTATGATTTTAATATATATTAAATAATTAAATGTGATATTCATTTGCGATGTATATTTTTTGTATATATAAACCAAACAAGATAACAAGACAGATTTTTCCAAAAGTTTTGTTGCACCTTTGATACTATTTGGTCTTTTTGCTTTTCCAATTCTGGCCTATTACTTTTTTGTTTCTTCTTAGCATATTTGTATATATTTTTTTTTAATAAGATCCTTTATGTTTCTCAACTTCTTCCACCTTATTGTTTGACTTCTGATGTCACCTTAACGATAGTACTATATTTTTTCTTATCTAGGTAAGTTTGAAGAAAATATTATTTTGGATGATGAAGATAAACGAATGACAAGGATCTAGCTTTTGGTGAATTTTTTTTATCTGAAAGGTAAGCTATTTAAGATGATTTTTTTTGCATGTTTCCCTCCTATGTACAATGTATACATAATTTGTTCTAAATTTTAATGTGACTTATGTTAGCTTGTAACTTTTCTAGGGAAATAAAAGCAAATCAAGCCTATGATAGGCAGTTCAGTTGAGAAAAAAGTTTATTTTATTGAGAATGATCCATAGGGGGTGCTTTTATGATCTTTGCAAAAAAAAAAAAAAACACTTGAACATAGACGTTATAGATCCCACAAGAAGTTAGCAAAACTGTTTTCTTTCTTTAGAGTTGTAATTTCTTTTTTTAGTTTCCTTCTTGTACCAAATATTAGCTTTCTTACCTGTAATTAATGTTTATCAATATGTGTTAAAGATGGCATTACGTGACTCTAGAATATGACTTTTCAGTTCATGTAGATTTTTGGATCTGTGCTACATTAATGAGTGAAAAAAAAAATGATAGACTAGACATAACAGAGAAGAAAAGAGTGTACATTTTTAACTTGGCAGTCTATAAAAATCGAGAAGATCAAGAAAAAATTATTGTTCATGACACAATAGCTATATTAGAGACAAGAGGGGTTGTTCATATGATAAGCACTCTCCACTTCTAACCCGAAAGTTGTAGGTTCGAGTCACCAAAGGAGCTAAACGGGACGCTCCGGGAGAGGAGGAGGGGGGGTGGGTGGGTAGGGGAGGGGGTTAAAAAAAATACTAGCTAGATTAGAAACTGGAAATTAGGAAATGAGTAGAAACTATAAATTTGACCCAACAGGCAACAATAATGGATATATAATCATTCATATTAAGAAAAATGTCTTAAATGAAGAAGGAAAAGGATACATTATCTTTTTTCTCCTTTTTATTAATTTCTTATTTTTTGTTTCTCTTATTCAAATTTACATATACTGTTTTTAATGGATTATTTCATATTGAACCTGTAAAATTTCTAAAATATATTTGTCCCATTATTTTAATGAAGGAATGTTGGGAAAAATCTAAAAAGTGACCGGAATCTTAAAAAGGTGTTTGATTAGTTTAAATTGTTTTTTATTTTATTTTTAACAAAAGTTTCGACATTCATTTTTAGTTGTATTTCGATGGTTTTCGTGACTGCGCAAAGCGTGGTCATGTACACTAGTACTTAATGATCTTCCTCTTCTCATGAATCTCTTAATCTCAATCTGATATGCTTTTCTAGAAATGTCCCGCTAGACCGAATCAAACATGATCTCTTGGCAACATTCTAAGATAGCAAACACCAAATTGAATCTCAAGAAACTGATCAAAGTCATGAGGGTACAATGTGGAAAATTACTTATAATTTTCAGGGCTTCACACAATAGTAAGTAGAGATTAAACTTGTATCGCCCTTATGGGTCACCATATGTATACATGGTATGAAACATGTATCACAGTATTGACTCCTTGCCCATGGAGCGTATGTCTTTGCAAATTAATTACCTTGCAGATGATAGTTCAGGCAACTCATGTCTAACTTTGAGTTCACAAATCTACTCAATCATTTTATTCATCAGAACTTACATTTGGCATTAAAGAACAGACTAACTCATTTTAATCACATATGATTAAACACACACAAAAAAAAAGACATTCTTATTATAAACTTCAAGCTCTCGTTTATCATCACTTCTGATTATAATTAGTTTATAACTGTCTCATCTCTATCTGTCACTTAGACAATAGAGGCGATTGCATGTGTGAATAGGCCAATCTTTTTGTCTGTCTGACATACTTCTTATACTAAAAATTTATGTACTAAACACAAAATAATTTTTTTCATTTTATGTACTTTGGTAATAATCATATTTAACATTAATTGAGAAATTTAAATAAATCAGCCGTTCAATTTTTTACGCACTTGACCCTTATGTCAACTTTTAGAAAAATTATAAAGTGGTTTTGTACTTTAACTTTGAGTGAAACACGTGACAACTCTTTTTTGTATCATTCTTTTTAATTAATATGCCTGATTTTGTGCTTACTTTTTTTAATGGATTCAAGTGATTATCTAATTGGAATAGGAACTTTTCGGCCAATTTTCATCAGGAAAAGGCCAAAATGACTTTTAATTAGAATGTCTCCTCTTGGTCGCTTAGATATTGCTCTGAAGACTTGAAACTAAAATAAAGAAGCAAATCATTAGTGTCTCGCAATGTGTACTCTTGGTTGTTGAGTGGTTTCTTGAGAATTTTTTCGATCAGTAATTCAGATTTATTGTTTGTCGAATAAAGATCAAAAGGAATTTTAAAATGCAACGGTATAAACATACGAGAGTATTAAGTAAATTATTGTGAAGAATTTCCTTTTACTTATTGTAGTTATAATGATATTTAACACTTATTGAGAAAGTTATTAAACTCATCATTTATTGTTTTTAACGATTTTTGCACTTGTCTTATTTTAAAATTTTACAGTATTTTCATGTCTTTTACTTTAAATAGAATACGCAATAACTCTGTTTCTTATGGTCCTTTAAAATGACTGATTTTCTATTGAAAGTTTACTTGATATTCTTTTTTGCTACCTTTTCACAATTACATTATAATAAACTCTCCTATTCAAATTTATTCGCTCACCTTGTTTTATTTTGGTGATTAAAATTTAAAAACTCAAATATAGTCAGTAGATCTATTCTCTAGGAAAAGAATATAACAATTTAGTGATATTCTTATGCTAATTTATTTAAGTGTATACAATTCTTAAATTAAGTCAAAATGAATTTAAATTGTCCTAAAAAAAGTTTATCAGGCTTGTTATTCAGTTTGAGCAATTAGATTCACTATCTAATTTAATCACTGTCAATTATTTCTAGACTCTGACCTAATAAATTTAAGTAGTTCTCAAAAAGTTAATCAAACTTGACATTCAGTTTAAATAGTCAAATTCACTACAGAATTTAAGTAAGCCGTTAAGATGGTGATAGAGGTTGTAGTATTTTTCTTACAAAAAATCAATCACAATTACGCTATAATATATTCTCCTGTTCAAATTTATTAGCTCACCTTGTTTTATTTTGGTGATTAAATTTTAAAAACTCAAATATAGTTAATAGACATCTATTCTCTTATTCTCTAGGAAAAGAATATAACAATTTAGTAATATACTTATGCTAATTAAAATAAGTGTATACAATTCTTAGATTAAGTCAAAATGAATTTAAATTGTCCTAAAAAAGTTTATCAGGTTTGCTATTCAATCTGACCGATCAGATTCACTACCTAATTCAATAAATGTCAATTATTTCTAGTCTTTGACCTAATAAATTTAAGTAGTTTTCAAAAAGTTAATCAAACTTGACATTCAGTTTAAATAGTCAAATTCACTACAGAATTTAAGTAGGTCATTAAGATGGTGATAGATGTAGTAGTATTTTTCTTACAACAATGCATTCTAGTTAGTTTGCTTTAAAACTAAAGTTCTTTTCATTTTTTATTTTGGGCCATGTCCCCTCTCCATAAACTTGTTTAGACATAGAAAATAATAATGTTTGGCACACTTGAAACAATATATTTGTAATATTATTTAAAACTTCAAAAGATATTAAAATAAAATAGAAACACAATCTTAAGTTTAATCGAGAAACATTCACTTTTTTCTTTTTTGGCAATACAATGGTTGGAGAATTTATGGGAGAAATTGATGAATTAAATGAAGACATCAAAAAATCAATTTCTAAGTCATGTATATGTGTCTCGTTAAGTTATTCCCTTGAACAATAACTTGGCCATGATTTATGGCAAGCGGGTTTAACAATAAAAGATATATATAAAAATAAATTTTATTGTAAGTTTTCATGAAAGAAATCCAATTGGATCCCCTTTCTTATAGATATATAACTCCTCCATTGTCCTTGAAAACTACATTCATTCAGTTTTGATTTCAAAGTTTATCGCTTATTGAATAAAGACAAGACAGGCTTTTAAAATCCAATGATATGGAAAAATGACAATTATCGCCAAGTTTTTTTTTGTTTTTTTTTATTTGTTGCGGTAATAGTGATATTTAATATTAATTGAGAAAGTTATTAAAATTGGCCGTTTATTGTTCTTTCTACATAATTGTCACTTATGTCTTTTTCAAAAAAAAAAAAAAATTATAGTGACTTTGTGCTTTAACTTCGAGTGAAACATACAACAAATCTATTTTTGTGGTCTTTTCCAATTAATGCGAATGATTTTGAGAAGAAATTTATCTTTTCTAGCCACCACTTCAAAATCGCACTAATAAACTCCTCCCTTGGAAATTTCCACTTCTAACTTATTTGGTGCTTAAAAGAATCTTGAATTCAACATTTTCATACAAAAAATTGGCAAAATATTTTAAATTCTGTAGTATTCTTACGCCAATTTAATAAGCGCCCACTATTCCTAGACTTCGACATAATGAATTCAAATAGTTCTCAAAACGTTAATCACATTTACGTATATACCCAATTTAAATAATCAGATCCACCACAAAATTTAAATAGCCACTTAAATTGTATATAGAGACGTTATTTACTACTCCGTATTTACATCATATTTGGTCAAACTTTAGGAAGCAAAGTGCACTTATTTTTTCAAATGAATTTAAATAATTGTCCAATTCAGTCAAGTCTCTACAAGTCCCATGACATAACGAATTCAAATACTTGTCAAAAAGTTAATCAGATCTTCGATTTAAATATATAATCAGATCCACTCCTAAATTTAAAATTTTTACGGCACTTATATTTCTATTTCTACTACTTAGAAGAGTGAGTTTTGCTCACTCTTCGTCGTCCGTCGTGGGGCCCCCATAAAAAAATAATTTTTGGGCCCCCCATAAATAATTAAACCCCCCCCCCCCAATATTAAACAGGTCCACAAAAATAAAAAATAAAAAATTGTAAAAAAAATAAAAATTCTGGGCCCCCCCATAAAAAGTGGAACCCGTCATATCCAAACTCACGGGAAAAAAAGTGGACTCCATATTAACAAAATCAAGCAATATTAAAAAAAAATGAATCCCGTATTATAAAAATAAATAATGCTAAAAAAAATTGTGGGTCCCATATTAAACACCATGCGTATCCGTAGCAAACACTAATATAATAAAGTTTTAAATACGGAGCACAAACTACAATGTTATATTAATCGTGTTTTGAACATAGTATCCCATATTGACAAAATCAAGCAATATATATATATATAAGAAGAGTGAGTTTTGCTCACTCTTCGTCGTCCGTCGTGGGGCCCCCCCTAAAAAAATAATTTTTGCCCCCCCCCCCCCCCAATATTAAACAGGTCCACAAAAATAAAAAATAAAAAATTGTAAAAAAAATAAAAATTCTGGGCCCGCCCATAAAAAGTGGAACCCATCATATTCAAACTCACGGGAAAAAAAGTGGACTCCATATTAACAAAATCAAGCAATATTAAAAAAAAAAAGTGAATCCCGTATTATAAAAATAAATAATGCTAAAAAAAATTGTGGGTCCCATATTAAACACCATGCGTATCCGTAGCAAACACTAATATAATAAAGTTTTAAATACGGAGCACAAACTACAATGTTATATTAATCGTGTTTTGAACATAGTATCCCATATTGACAAAACCAAGCAATATATATATATATATATAAAGTTAATCCCATATTAAAAAAATAAACAATGTAAAAAAAAAAAAGTTCAGACTTTGTATTCTTAGCAAACACTAATATAATCAAGCTTTAGATCCGGAGCACAAATTACAATGTTATATCAATCGTGTTTTGAATATATATATATATATTTAAAAGTGAATCCCGTATTAAAAAAATAAACAATGTTAAAAAAAATTGTGGGCCCCATATTAAACACCATGCGTATCCGTAGCAAACACTAATATAATAAAGTTTTAAATACGGAGCGCAAACTACAATATTAATCGTGTTTTGAACATAGTATCCCATATTGACAAAATCAAATTATTATGTTCACTAAATATACTTAAAATATTTATATTTTAAAATAAGATAGAATTTAATGCAAAAGACAACAAATAAGTAAAATGAGCTAAACCGAAAATATTTACCAACAATTAAAAAATAGTATTTCATAGTTTAGATAGAAAATCAATTTCTACAACAAGTCTTCTCTTTTAAAAAATATTAATAAATTTGCCGATTTTGTATTCGTAGCAAACATTAATATAATAAAATTTTAGATACAGAGCACAAACTACAATGTTATATTAATCATGTTTTAAACATAACATATACTCTATATATTAAACAACAACTAATATTTTAAAAAAAATGTGGGCCCCATATTAAAAACCAACCAGTATTATTAAAAAAAATGAATCTCATATTTAAAAAACAAACAATGTTAAAAAAAAAAAAAAAAGTGGGCCCCATATTAAACACCATGCGTATTCGTAGCAAACACTAATATAATAAAGTTTTAGATACGGAGTACAAATTACAATGTTATATCAATCGTGTTTTGAACATAGTACATATATAAAAAAAATTGGGCCCCATATTAAACAGGCCCATAAAAAAAAATTGTAAAAAAACAATTGTGGGCCCCATATAGATTAAACAACAACTAATATTTAAAAAATGTGGGGCCCATATTAAACACCATCCAATATTAAAAAAAAAGGTGGAACCCACCACATCCAAACTCACGAGAAAAAAAAAGTGAACCCCATATTAACAAAATCAAGCAATAATAAAAAAAAAAAAATTGTGAGCCTCATATTAAACACCGTGCATATACGTAGCAGACACTAATATAATAAAGTTTTAAATACAGAGCACAAATTAAAATGTTATATTAATCGTGTTTTGAACATAGTATCCCACATTGACAAAATCAAGCAATATATATATAAAAAAAAAGAATCCCACATTGTGGGCCCCATATTAAACACCATCCAGTATTAAAAAAAAAAGTGAAACCCACCACATCCAAACTCACGGGGAAAAAGTGGACCCCATATTAACAAAATCAAGCAATATTGAAAAAACAAATGAATCCCATATTTAAAAAACAAACAATGTTAAAAAAAAATGTGGGCCCCATATTAAACACCATGCGCATTCGTAGCAAACACTAATATAATAAAGTTTTAAATACAGAGTACAAATTACAATGTTATATTAATCGTGTTTTGAGCATAGTATCCCATATTGACAGAATCAAGTTATTATGTTCACTAAATATACTTAAAATATTTATATTTTAAAATAAGATAGAATTTAATGCAAAAGACAACATGACAAGTAAAATGAGCTAAATCGAGAATATTTACCAACAATTAAAAAATAGTATTTCTTCGTTTAGATAAAAAATCAATTTCTACAACAAGTCTTCTCTTTTAAAAAATATTAATAAATTTGCCGATTTTGTATTCGTAGCAAACATTAATATAATAAAATTTTAGATACGGAGCACAAACTACAATGTTATATTAATCATGTTTTAAACATAACATATACTCTCTCTCTCTCTCTCTCTCTCTCTCTATATATATATATATATATATATATATATATATATATATATATATATATATATATATATATATATATATATATATATATATATATTGATGAGTCGTGAAATTACGGCTCATTCGACGCCAATTACTTAGTCTTTTGCAAATCCCCAAGTGCTTTTGATGTCGTTTCTCGTGTTTTTGTGTCAATTTGTAGAATAACATGTGCCGGAAGCAACTTAAAGCAATGTGAAGCAAAACGAAGCAAAATGAAGCAAAAACCCAGCAGAACTGAATAATGGCACAACCTGCGAATCGCAGGTACCACATGCGAGTCGCAGGTGGTGCAACACTTGTTGACAGAGAGGATCAAATAAGACACCACAGGTGACACCACCTGCGACACCACCTGCGACTCGCAGGTGTAACATGCGAATCGCGGATGGTGTCGCGGATGCTGCTCAACAAATAACTAAAGATGTGACACCTGCGATGGTCTGGTGAAACCTGCGACTCGCGGGTTGAACATGCGACACTATGTGCGAAACGCACCTGATGCACAGGGGCATTTTTGTCTGAAAATTGTTTCCGTTTTGGACATGCTATAAATAGATTTTCTAGGGTTTTGGATTCATTTTATCCTGCAGTTTTTGGCATAGACTCTTGTGGAGTCATTTACTGTTGGTTGTTGAAGCATTTAAGAGATTTCTTTTAGCTTTGTCATCTTCTTCATCCAACACTTTTGTAAGATTTATGAATACATTTTACTTGATTGCTTTACTTTTAATGAAAATTAGTAGCTAATCTTTCAGCTAAGGTTGTGGTATCCAATGTGTTAGTTATGTGATTGGGTTTCATATTCATACTATGTTTGTATGCTAATGGTGTTTTCTATTAACTCTTCAAGCATCAATGTCTTGTGATGCTGTACAACATTACTTGTGCCTTAATACCATTACTTTGCTTGGAAAAGAAAGTAGAGGTTAGGAAATGAGTTAATAGCAACAATGTGGGTCATTAAATTCATCTAATAGCTTGAGCTAGGAATAGGAAAGCTAGTTGAGGCTACATGGGTGCTCTCTTATAAAACATCCTAGGGCTTGGAAAAGCTTAGGATGAAATTTGCTGATTTGGTTGGAAAACTTTTGGCAAGAATCGCGTGACCCTTGGCTTAATGCACCTAGGTATATAAATTAAGTTGAATTGACACCCAAACGCATTACTCTCCATTGGAACCACAACCTTAGTCCCATTTACCAATTGTTTACATTCTATAACCATTCTCAGTTTTTAATGAACAAACTACAATCAAATTTTTATTATATTTCCCTTCCCCTGAAAGTATAGACTAACAGTCGGGTGTTACACTTATTAAGTATTCTTCTTCATCGTATTCTCTGTGGGATTCGACCCCAACCTTGTTGGGTTCTATATTTGACAACGACCGCTTACTCCTAATATTAAAGGTGTAATTTGGGCGTATCAGCAGCACAGGCATAAGCCGTCTAGAAAAGAGATTAATGTCATAAAAGAAAAAATAATATTAAATGGAGATCAAATAATTAATAAGCTAAATTAGTGAAATTATAATTCTAATTGGCGTTTCCTTAAAAACCGTGTAAAAAACAACATGACAAGTAAAATGAGTTAAACAAAAAATATTTACTAAAAATTAAAAAATAGAAGTTCTTCGTGGCCCCATATTAAACACCAACCAGTATTAAAAAAAAAAAAAAAAAAAAAAAAAAAAAAGTGGAACTCACCACATCCAAACTCTTGGGGAAAAAAATGTGGGCCCCATATATATTAAACAACAACTAATATTAAAAAAAATGAATCCCATATTAAAAAAACAAACAATGTTAAAAAAAGTGCTTAGAAAATCAAACAATTAAATCAATAATGATGGATCCATTGCCACATGCGTATCAACCCATTAGTGGGAGCACATGAAATTATTGTATAGCAACATACTTAAAATACTTATATATTAAAATAAGATAGAATTTAATTACTTTTTCATTTTTTCCTTACTCTAATAAATGTGAAAAAAGATTAATGTCATAAAAGAAAAAATAATATTAAATAGAGATCAAATAATTAATAAGGTAAATTAGTGAAATTATAATTCTAATTGATGTTTTCTTAAAAAAACACGTAAAAAACAACATGACAAGTAAAATGAGTTAAAACAAAAAATATTTACTAAAAATTAAAAAATAGAAGTTCTTCATTGAAATAGAAAATCAAATTTCTACTTCATTTCATCTTAAACATATAAAACTAATATAATAATTTGAATTAGAATTATCCAAATCAAATTTTGATAAAAAAAATTATATGTATTACTTTACTATTACTACTATATAGAAGTGTCAGTTTATAGAGGCAACATCATCGTCCGCGTTCGGTCCTATTTTTTTATTTAAGAGTAAAAAAAATCCTTTGTGGTCCCACCCACTTTTTTATTTAAGGCAAAAAAAAAATGACGTTTTATACTTTATATTACCAACTCTTCTAAAAAGTAGATAGAAATACTTTATTATATTTCTATTTTTCTACTATATAGAAGCATCGGTTTACCCATGCTTCGTCGACAGTCACTCTTAAAAAAAAAATAACTGGACCCCACCCTCCCCAAACTCATGAAAAAAAAGTGGACCGCACCCTCTTCAAACTCATGAAAAAAAATAGACCCCATATTAAAAAAAAAAAAAAAAAAAAAAGGCAAAGTAAAAAAAAAAACCGTGCATCCCATATACTAAAAAATCAAACAATATTCATATAATTCCCAAAGTATCCCCGTCAAGTCAATAATAGTGGATTCATTGCCACATGCATATTAACTCATTAGTGAGAGCAAATGAAATTATTGCACAGCAAAAAACATGGACCTCATATTATTACTTTTCTTCAAAATATTTAATTGTTGTATTTTCTATTCCGCCATGTCATTTATTTATTATGTTTACTAAAATAAATATACTTAAAATATATATATTTAAAAAATAACATACAATTTAATTACTTTTTTATTTTTATTCTTACTCTAATAAATGTGAAAAGAGATTAATATCAAATGAAGATCAAATAATGAATAAGATAAATTAGTCAAATTATAATTCTAATTCGCGTTTCCTTAAAAAACCATGCAAAAGATAACATGACAAGTAAAATGAGTTAAACCGAGAATATTTACCAAAAATTAAAAAATAGCATTTCTTCGTTTAAATAGAAAATTAATTTCTACTTTGTTTCATTTCAAACATGTAAAATTAATTTAATAATTTGAATTAGAATTATCCAAATCAAAATTTGATAAAAAATAATAAGTATTTTACACTTTTAAATTAATCGAATTAAAATTGAAAGTATCAACTGATGCTTAAATATTGCTATTATTTTATCTCAAAGAGAAGAAAATAGTTTTCTTTTAAACAAATCTTCTCTTTTAAAACGCATTAATAAATTTTCGTAGCAAACACGAATAAAATAAAGTTTTAGATACGGAGCATAAACTACAATGTTATATTAATCGTATTTTGAACATAGTATATATATATATATATTATCATTATCTAAACACAACTACATATACATAGATACACTATAATCCGAAATGTTGGGCCCGTGCGCAGCACGAGCATAAGCCATCCAGTTTTAATAGACGAGTTAGTATTTTGTTTTCTTTAACAAACTAGTTTAAAACTTTACTGAGAAAAAGAAATAGTTTAAAACTTTAAATATATAAAAAATAAAAAATGGCGATACACTTAAACATTTGAAAGTATATACGCAAATATTAATTCAAAACCACAGAAGATACTAAGATACAAAATAAAAATGCAACCTTAAGTTGCAATATAAATTTGTTTGCTGCAATACAGACTGGAAAACTTAAGACTTAAACGTCGTAATAAAATGCACGTGTGATTAGAAATTTACATGTAACTTGTGGGAATACTCTTTAGCGTAAAACCTTTTAGGAAATTTTCTATTGAGCTTGAGAGTGGCCCAAATTGAATAATATCAACCATACTAAGAGTATCTTTGGATTGTTTTAACTCAACAATTACTATTAGAGTTAATGGTTCGTCGACACGACGTGAAAATGGTAAAATAATGGCGTGATTTACTACCTCGACCATGTTAAAGATAATTTTGAAATGCACTGCACAAGAAGAAGAAGCTAGCACTGTGAGTGAGACACAGTGAATTTCGAAAATTAACTCGTTGGCAGTAGTAATGGACCGTGCAGACTCAGTTCGAGGAAGGGACAAGTGGATCGTAGTGATGAATCACCTGAAACTTAGTTTGAGAAGGAGATTATTAGATGTACGAATAAAATCCGCCAATATCGATAGTTGAAAATGCTAGAAGCTACATATGTATAATGGATCCAGTGCAAAAACTTTCAAAGACAAAGTGCAAACTTAACCCAAAATAAACAATATTACTATACCATATTAAAAATATCTTTGAACTGATTTAACCACACTACACTTCTTAAAAATGGAAATATACTCTCTCCCAGGTCTTCTCCTCTAGTTTTTCTCTTTAAAAAAAATAGAAAAGTAGAAATAAAACAAAAGGACACAGTACAAACTACCGTTAGAGCGACTCGTATAATTAGGAAATTCTTCCTTACGTAAGATTACTTCAGGTGTTACATGTTACACAAATATCGGCAGACAATGGTATGCATGCGCACTCCAAATCGTTATTTAGATTACTAATCATTTACCTGTAATTGCAGTATCACCTTCATTGCTTCACTTTTACAGTAGTTTTAATGAATCAACAAACAATAAAAATAATAGTAGTAACAATACCTCAATCTCAAACTATTGAGCTTTGTTGTATGAATAGTCATTATCAGTTTTGCTCCATTTGATTGATTGTGGTTAATATTTCAATCAACAACAACGCCGCATCAATTCACGACTAGCTATATGAACAAATATTATCACTAATACTCCATTACGATCTATAATCTAAATATATCTAACACTGTATAGAAATTCTCTTATATATATTTTAATGCTATATCTCTCACATACTAAGATCTCTGTTTGGGTCAACAACAACAAACTTAAATATTCCGGGGTTAGATTTTTTTGTTGATAGTTAAAGTAGGATTTTTCAATAATAACATCAGCCACATGTGAGGCGGTCATTTAGAGCAAGGAAGAAAAAAGACTAAATATAATAGACCCAGTCCCCATAACAGTAAGGGGGCGGACCGTCCATGCCGCCGTACCACATATAAAAGGCTCCATTGAAGATATTGCGTTAAATTTTTTTTTTTAAAGTATTTCTTAACAAAGGGCGATTATCATAATAAGCTCTTGAACTCGAGACCGTTGATTAAGAATGAAGGGATACCTACTACTCCATTTCATTATGGTGCAACTACATGTACTCTCTTTATTAATTTTGACTTTTTGAGTATCATCATCTTTCTACTTCAAACAACAGTCTTCACACAGGTTTTACCAAATGGGGTGTCTTCACTCTTTTTCTTCTCTACAAGAAGGGGAAACGACTCTCATATTAGCAATCAAAAGGTGAATACATGTGGGAAGAAAACTATTCTCTTGCTATTAAAAGGGAACTGCCACCATATACGGCAGAAGTTATTTTTTTTTTTAAATGTGGGAAGAAAACGTAAGATCTTATGTATCAAGATAATTGGAGAAGTTACACATTCAAAAACATGACAAACTAAAATACTTGAATTTAAGGTATATATATTTTTATAGTTTACCCTTCTAAGTTCTAAGCTATGCATGTGTCTGGAATATGAAGGATATTGTATCCAATGGAGCTTTTTTTTTTAGGTGATCGAGAAATCTATCTGAGTCAACCCTTCAGGCCAACCGCAACCTTAAAAAGCTCAGAAATGATTGACCCACCTTCTATCCTTCTCCACTTAAATACTAGACTTATTTTCCCTGGCGTAGGGTTCGAACTTGTGATGTCAGACACAATTCCCTCAACTTTTGCTGATTGAGGCTAACACCGGGCTACATCCTAGGGAGATTTATGATCCCTTGAGTAGTGGAAGGAATTTCTATGAACGGGTTAAAGGCTCTCAACTTGATAATGTGTATTGTGCATGTTTGCTAGTTTTAAAAAAAAAAAAAATTGAATCATCTTAAACCTTCATGATACCTAAAAATATAAGCTTGAGCTTTCAATGCTCTAGAAGGTGCAGACAGACATAAGAATTGAGACTCATGAAAATCCAACGACAAAAGAAAGAAACTATATACAGGAAAAAAGATCAAATTGTTGTAAAATGAAGCTAAAAGAGTCACAATAGTAAAGGATGAACACAATAGAAATATAGAGACAAGAGAGGAGAGATTTCTTATTCATCCAAATGTGTTCAAGTATATCTCATATGAAAACTTATGCCTCTATTTATAGTGCTACATATGCATTCAATATATGAGATAATGGAAGAACCATTAAGATGGTGGAAGATAATGGAAGAACCATTAAGATGGTGGAAGATCCATTAAAATGGTGGAAGATAATGGAAGAGACATTATATTTGTGTAGTGGACATTCATACTCTATATTTACTATATTTCAACATTAAATATAGTAAATATAGAGTATGAATGTCCACTACACAAATATAATGTCTCTTCCATTATCTTCCACCATTTTAATGGATCTTCCACCATCTTAATGGTTCTTCCATTATCTTCCACCATCTTAATGGTTCTTCCATTATCTCATATATTGAATGCATATGTAGCACTATAAATAGAGGCATAAGTTTTCATATGGGATATACTTGAACACATTTGGATGAATAAGAAATCTCTCCTCTCTTGTCTCTCTATTTCTATTGTGTTCATCCTTTACTATTGTGACTCTTTTAGCTTCATTTTACAACACGTTATCAGCACGAGTCTCTAACTTCATTACCGTCGCTCCAATCACTCCAAGTTGAATCTACTTTTTCATCTGGTATGCGTTTTTACCACCCTTCTAATATAAGTTATGCAAACAGAAAGTTAATTAGCTTCTAAGTCATCTGCCAATTCTATTTTTATGCAAATATTTTTGTACCATACATTTGGTCTGTCAATTGATATTCCGCTGCCAATTCGCTTTTAGTATTCTCATGAAATAATAAATCTTTATGTGCTATAGTAGTAAACATTTAACAGTTAACAACACTAATATGGTAATTTTTATAAAACAGTACTTTAAATATATATATTGGTTTGTGGTTGTGGATTAGTTGTTCTTTTAATAAGACCATGATTATATGTTACTGTTAATTTGATTGGGTTATATTGACTACAAGTTTGAGAGAAGAAACGGGTTGTTTTGTGAAAAAATAAAAAAAAAAGTATTGTTTGAAAAAAAAAAATGTTTTTGTGAAAAAAAAAAGGAAGGTACTGTGTTTGTAAAAAGGTATTGTTTTGTGGAAATTAAACTTACTATTTTTGAGATTATGTTGTTTAACTGTATCTAACTCAAATATTTCTATGATAGTTTTGATCATCATGTCGAATTTGTCGAAGCTTGAGTTTGTGGCACTTGATATCTCGGGAAAGAATTACCTATCATGGGTACTTGATGCTGAAATTCACCTAGACACCAAAGGTCTTGGTGCCACTATTACTCAGGATAATACAACATCAAGTCAGGACAAAGCGAAGGCAATGATTTTCCTTCGTCATCATCTGGATGAAGGATTGAAGGTTGAATACCTGACAGTGAAAGATCCACTTGAATTGTGGACTGGTTTGAAGGAAAGGTATGACCACATTAAGGTAACGGTATTGCCCAGGGCTCGTTATGAGTGGATTCACTTACGGTTACAAGATTTTAAAACTGTATGTGATTATAACTCTGCTGTCTATAGAATTACTTCCCAACTGAAATTATGTGGGGATAATATAACTGACGAGGATATGTTGGAAAAGACTCTTACGACTTTTCATGCCTCCAATTTGGTATTACAACAACAGTACCGTGAAAGGGGTTTTAAAAAGCATGCTGATTTGATATCATGTCTTCTTGTGGCTGAGCAGCACAATACCCTTTTATTGAAAAATCATGAAGCCCGTCCCACTGGAACTGCTCCATTCCCGGAAGCGAATGTGGTAGCAACACATGGCCCAACTGAAAGAAGACAAAATAATCGAGGCCATAATAATGAGCGTGGGCGTGGTAGGGGCAAGAGACGATATAATAATCGTCGTGGTGGTGGTCACCATAAAAGGGAGAACAATATGGGTTATCAAGGCAATCCTTCAAGGAACAACTGTCATCGTTGTGGTTTGAAAGGTCACTGGAAAAATGAATGCCGGGCGCCTGAACATTTTGTCAGGCTTTATCAAAATTCCTTCAAAAGAAAGGCAAATAGAGGTGGTGCCTCTTCTGCTAATGCCCGGGTGGAGTCACACATGACTTTTAAATATAACGATGAGGCAGGGCCTTCACGAAAATATGACGATAATGTTGAAGCTAATTTGGCTTTGAAAGATGATGATTTTGATGGGCTTGATGATATTACTCATTTGGAAGTTGAAGACTTCTTTGGAGATCGAAATTGAGATTTGATCGTTTCACTGGGGAATGTGTTATGTTATTATTTTTATTTATGTGTTTTAAGTTGTCTTTATGTTGTTTTATTTTCGAGAAGTACTTAAATTCTCTATGTTGTTTTATCTTCTGGATTAGTAATTAAGTTTTATATTGTTAGTTTCCGTATTTCTTACGATGTATTTTTGTTTTTATGAAGATAAATAAAATTCCCCAGTCTTTAATTGGATCCAAGATGAGTAATAGAGATATGTGCCTTTTGGATAGTGCTACAACTCACACTATATTAAGAGAAAAGAAATATTTCTCTCATTTGGTTATGAAAAGGGCTTGTGTTAATACAATATCTGGTAGTACAAAATTAATTGAGGGCTCTGGAAAAGCGACCTTATTACTACCTGGAGGAACAATATTGGCCATTAGTGATGCACTATATTGCAGCAAGTCTCGAAGAAACTTATTAAGTTTCAAGGTTATTCGCCAAAATGGTTATCACATTGAGACTGCCAATGAAGGAAAAGTTGAGTGCCTTTATATTATTACAATGAAAGCTGGGGAAAAGTTTGTGCATGAAAAATTACCCGCACTTTCTTCCGGGTTGTACCATACAAGTATTGGTGCGGTTGAAACACATGTTGTAGTAAATAAAAGGTTTAATGATTCTAATGATTTTATCATTTGGCATGACCGGTTGGGCCATCCCGGTTCTAGTATGATGCGCAAAATAATTAAGAATTCACATGGGCATACTTTGAAGAACCAAAAGATTCTTCAATTTAAGGAATTCTCTTGTGCTGCTTGTCCTCAAGGAAAATTGATTATTAAACCATCAGCAACTAAGGTTGGGATTGAATCCCCCGCATTTCTGGAACGTATACAAGGTGATATATGTGGGCCAATTCACCCTTCATGTGGACCATTTAAATATTATATGGTCTTGATTGATGCATCTACAAGATGGTCACATGTGTGCTTATTATCAACTCGCAATATGGATTTTGCGAGATTGTTGGCTCAAATAATAAGGTTAAGAGCACAATTTCCAGATAATGCGATAAAGAAAATTCGTCTTGATAATGCTGGTGAGTTTACATCTCAGGCCTTTAATGATTATTGTACGGTCACGGGAATAACAGTTGAACATTCGGTTGCTCATGTTCATACTCAAAATGGTCTGGCAGAATCAATGATTAAACGCCTACAATTGATAGCTAGACCATTGCTAATGAGGACAAAACTTCCTGTTTCGGTATGGGGACATGCTATTTTGCATGCAGCAGCACTTGTGCGTATAAGGCCAACCAGTTATCATGAATTCTCCCCATTACAATTGGCTTTTGGTCAAGAGCCAAATATTTCCCATCTTCGAATTTTTGGATGTGCGGTATATGTTCCAATTGCTCCACCACAACGCACAAAGATGGGTCCCCAAAGAAGGTTGGGGATATATATTGGGTATGAATCTCCTTCAATTTTAAAATATTTAGAACCGATGACTGGAGATTTATTTACAGCAAGATTTGCCGATTGTCATTTTGATGAATCAGTATACCCAACATTAGGGGGAGAACATAAGCAGTTGGAAAAGGAGATAGATTGGAATGCATTATCACGATCTCATTTAGATCCTCGAACAAATCAATGTGAGCAAGAGGTTCAAAAGATGATTTATTTGCAAAATGTCGCAAATCAACTGCCAGATGCATTTACTAATCTTCCAAGAGTTACTAAATCTCATATTCTAGCTGCAAATACTCCAGTTCGAGTTGATGTCCCGGTAGGACAAACGGTTAATGCAAATGATTCCAGGCCACGTCTGAAACGTGGTAGACCAATCGGTTCCAAGGATAAAAATCCTCGAAAAAGAAAAGAAATAAATGATCAAGATGATCATCCTGTGAGGGAAATTGCTCAAGAAGAGGCCCGAGACATAATAAATTATAAGCCCACAGAGAAGGTCCAGATACTTCAAAATAATGATAGTGAAGAGATCTCGATAAGTTATGTCTCGGCGGGGAAAAGGTGGAACCGAAATGATATTGTGGTCGACAATACTTTTGCATATAATGTTGTTGTTGAGATAATGCAACAAGATGAGGATCTTGAACCAAAATCTGTTGATGAATGTAGACAGAGAAATGATTGGCCAAAATGGAAGGACGCAATTCAAGAAGAATTGACTTCACTTGAAAAACGTGAAGTTTTCGGACCAATAGTCCGAACACCTGAAGATGTCAAGCCAGTGGGGTACAAATGGGTGTTTGTGCGAAAACGAAATGAGAAAGGTGAAGTCGTAAGATATAAAGCACGACTTGTGGCACAAGGATTTTCGCAAAGGCCTGGCATTGATTATGTGGAGACATATTCTCCTGTGGTGGATGCAATTACCTTTAGGTATCTAATAAATCTGGCAGTTCGTGAAAAGCTTGATATGCAACTGATGGATGTTATCACAGCCTATTTATACGGCTCATTGGACCAAGAAATTCTTATGAAAATCCCTGAAGGATTCAAAGTGCCCGAAGCATACAAAAGTTCGCAGGAAACCTGTTTAATAAAACTTCAGAAATCTTTATATGGATTGAAACAATCAGGGCGGATGTGGTACAATCGTCTTAGCGAATATTTGCTAAAGGAAGGATATAAAAATGATCCTATTTGTCCTTGTGTTTTTATAAGAAGATATGGGTCTGAATTTGTCATAATAGTTGTGTATGTTGATGACTTGAACATCATTGGCACTCCTAAAGAGCTTTCAAAAGCTATAGAGTGTTTGAAAAAAGAATTTGAAATGAAAGATCTAGGTAAGACAAAATTTTGTCTTGGCCTACAAATTGAGCATTTGACAAATGGAATATTTGTCCATCAATCAACATACACTGAAAAAGTTTTAAAGCGCTTTTACATGGATAAATCACATCCGTTGAGTACCCCGATGGTTGTGAGATCGCTTGACATAAATAAAGATCCATTTCGACCTAAGGATAATGATGAAGAGCTTATTGGTGATGAAACTCCATATCTCAGTGCAATTGGGGCATTGATGTATCTAGCCAATAATACCCGACCAGATATATGTTTTGCAGTAAGTTTATTGGCAAGATTCAACTCCTCCCTAACAAAAAGACATTGGAATGGTGTTAAGCATATATTCAGATATCTTCAAGGAACAATTGATCTGGGATTATTTTATTCTTATGAATCCAAGTCAGATATGATCGGTTATGCAGATGCAGGATATTTATCTGACCCACATAAAGCCCGATCTCAAACAGGCTATTTATTTACATATGAAGGTACGGCTATATCATGGCGTTCAATGAAACAAACAATAGCTGCCACTTCTTCAAATCATGCGGAGATAATAGCCATTCATGAAGCTAGTCGGGAGTGTGTTTGGTTGAGCTCAATGACTCAACATATTCAGGAAATGTGTGGTTTTATTTTGAAAAGGGATATTCCAACTATATTGTACGAAGATAATGCTGCATGTATTGCTCAACTGAAGGGAGGATACATTAAAGGAGATAGAACAAAACATATTTCACCAAAGTTCTTTTTTACTCATGATCTTGAAAAGAAAGGTGAGATAGATGTTCAACAAATTCGCTCGATCGATAATTTGGCGGATCTGTTCACTAAAGCATTACCAACCTCGACATTTGAGAAGCTGATATACAAGATTGGAATGCGTCGTCTTCGAGAATTAAAGTGATCTTTTCATCAGGGGGAGAAAATACGCGCTGCACTCTTTTTTCCTTGGTCAAGATTTTATCCCATTGGGTTTTTCTGACAAGGTTTTTAACGAGGCAGCAAATAATGTGTAACGAGGCACATATATGGACATCCAAGGGGGAGTGTTATGAAATATAGTAAATATAGAGTATGGATATCCACTACACAAATATAATGCCTCTTCCATTATCTTACACCATTTTAATGGATCTTCCACCATCTTAATGGTTCTTCCATTATCTTCCATCATCTTAATGGTTCTTCCATTATCTCATATATTGAATGCATATGTAGCACTATAAATAGAGGCATAAGTTTTTATATGGGATATACTTGAACACATTTGGATGAATAAGAAATCTCTCCTCTCTTGTCTCTCTATTTCTATTGTGTTCATCCTTTACTATTGTGACTCTTTTAGCTTCATTTTACAACACAAATCATAATTAAAAATAGATACACGAGCTAACTTGATGTAATTGTTGTCTGATCAAATTCTTGAACCAACATAACGTCCAAATTTTACATGCCTTTAGATTGGCTTTTAATTCATGTAGCACAAAGTAATCATCAAAAAATTAAACGAATTAATTAGATTATCATTATCATATGCAAGTCAAATTAACCTTCCAATATTTTGATTTTATTAATTTGCTATGTCAGAAAGTGTGAATTCAAACTGCAAGCTTAATTAACAAGAATATTCTAGAACACACGAAAATCTCCCCCGTTGAGTACTCCAATCCACCCAATGAAACAAAAGCACATATGAACATTCAGTTAGTTGAAGGATAATAACTCTACATACAACACCAAAAACATCTACAATACCAACATTTATTAATATCGTTCGATTAATATACATACACGAACTAATTTACATTTTTTTTTCACTCGTGGCAAATATATATAGGAGTAGTATTTAGTTTCAGGATTTAAACTTGCGATGTTTATTCTTACGGATCAAAGGTTTTGTAACCTGATAAAGTGCCACGACGGATCGAAACTTCGTTTTCTTAGGTGAAGGAGAAGCTTTCTCTTCCATATTGACGGCTGTTGAAGATGATACCTCCGCCGTGTCGCCAACGCTTTCTGCTACTACTCTTGAACTGTCGCCGGCGTTATTGTAAATATTGTCACGGCTGCTATTGTCGGAATCGCCGCTAAGCTGAATAAGTTGTAAAGCCGCGTTCATCTCCGGCTCCGTCAGCTTTAACGGTTCCGTTTGGATTCCTCTATTTTTCACCCTTGATTTCTTCATTTTATGGAGATGGAGATATTTGGTTTGCGGGGAATTAATTGACGGGGAAAGAATATTTGGGAGGCTATTGCGTATTTGTATTCCTCAGGTGGGTACTGTGACGAAAATATCTTTGAATCTCTCTTTTTATTTTTAAATTTTTTTAAGGTTTGTTTAACCAATTAAGTAATCGCTAGTTTCAGAGACTTTTTTTAGGGACACGGTTGTAATTTAAGCAATTCTTTTGGTCTTTCCTTTTTTTTTCTTCTTCTTATATTTTTTTTTTTTTTTTTTGGTGTCATCTGGTCATACCTGTGGGGATCATCTGGTCATACCTTTTGCTCTACGTAAACCCATTTAAGCAAGAATTTGGACTATCCAAATTTACGAAGGGGGCTATTGGTTACAAAACAAAATAAAGTTCCCACTATGCAGCCTCACCAACGTCACAACTGTTGAAAATTTTATGGAAAATACTTAATTACGAATGTTGTAGAGAATTTTTCATAGCTTGAGGCATGTCAATTAAGACACTGTCCTTAAGGATATTTCACCCGATATGAGTATATTCTTCAGGATTCAATAAGCTCTTGTAGTACAAAATTAGAAGCCAAAATCTAATAAATATTAAAAAAGAAAACCCAGTACACTAAAATATGGTAGGAATATTTTGTCTTTCATATATCTTTGTCACACAAAAAGAAGACAGAGAAATATATCTGTGGTTATACGAACATGACATGAAAATGGCTGAAGATTATCTCTTTTTTTTTACTACCTCTTCAAAATGAACTCAAGGAGATTATATAGGTAATCAATTGAGCAGAGGGTAATGTTATGTATTATAGTATAATAAAGTTTTTAATGGCTATTCAATTGAGTGTTAAAAGCCATTAATCCAAGTAGTCAAATGGACTAGCAAATGACTATCATAGAGTTAGAATTGAATTAGGAATGATGGCCAATTGATGGCTATTTATGGAGTAGGATTAATTGTCTTACAAAAGTAATTTCAGCAATGATATTTCTTTTTGAGATAAAAAAAAACATTTTTACAACAATCCCCCACTATCTCAGAAAGAATAATAAGGAATAGAATAAAATGAGAAATTTTGCTGGGTTTAACATATGAGCATAATGAATCGAATCTGGTGTCTCATAGACTATGAACTAGACCTCGATAAAATAAGATTAAACTTACATAATAATTGGTGAAGTTTAATACTACTATGAACCAAGAATTCTTTGTAAGCCTAGGGTCTTATTCTATCACATTATACTCGCACAATCTTTGTCGTTATCGCGGTTTTGCTATAGCAACCCCCTAGAGAGGATACTACTTAACGAAATTAATCCATACTAACTAATTTAAATAATCGTCCCGAAACTATTTTTGCAAAATAGACTAATAACTAAATTTAAGGATAAAATTTATTTGACAACATGTTCATGAGTAGAACAAAATAATAAATACATATGTATTCGAGCGTACCACAAAATGTAGAAGAAACAAATTTAAAACAATGACTTTATCATGTGGTAGCAGAAATAGGCCCATGTGAACAAGTTTCCAAATACGACATCTCAACATAGTAGGATCTAAAAGAAACCTCCTAAAACAAAATAAAAATATCCAATCATAAAAATGGACAATTGTCTTTTTTATTTTATGTGTTGTGGTAATGGTGATATTTAATATTAGAGAAAATAGTCAAATTGAGCCCCTAACTTTTGGTCGAAATCCCAACTGAACGCTCAACTTTTATAGGGGTCCTATTACCTCAATGACCCCCGCAAAGGTTGAGTGTTCAGTTTGAATTTCGGCCCAACGTTAGAGGCTCATTTGGCTATTTTTGAGAAAGTTATTAAAATTGGCCGTTTATTGTTCTTTTTACACAATTGTCACTTATGTCTTTTTCGAAAAAAAAAAAAAGATTATAGTGACTTTGTGCTTTAACTTCGAGTGAAACATAAAAATCTATTTTTGTGGTCTTTTTCTATTAATGCGAATGATTTTGAGAAGAAATTTCTCTTTTCTAGCCACCTCTTCAAAATCGCACTAATAGACTCCTCCCTTCAAAGTTTCCACTTCTAACTTATTTGGTGATTAAAAGAATCTTGAATTCAACATTTTAATACAAAAAATTGGCAAAACTATTTTATATTCTGTAGTATTCTTACGCGAATTTAATAAGCGCCCACTATCCCTAGACTTCGACATAATGAATTCAAATTGTTCTCAAAATGTTAATCACATTTACCCAATTTAAATAATCAGATTCACCACAATTTAAAAAGCCACTTAAATTGTATATAGAGACGTTATTTATTACTCCGTATTATATCATATTTGGTCAAATTTTAGGAAGCAAAAAATGCTTATTTTTTCAAATGAATTTAAATAATTGTCCAATTCAGTCAAGTCCCATGACATAACAAATTCAAATACTTGTCAAGGTGCTCGGCCATGCAAGTGAGACACGATGAATTTCGAAAATTAACTCGTTTTGCAGTAGTAATGGACCGTGCAGACTTAGTTCGAGGAAGGGACAAGTGGATCGTAGTGATGAATCACCTGAAACTTAGTTTGAGAAGGAGATTATTGGATGCACGAATAAAATTCAACGATATCGGTAGTTGAAAATATTAGAAGCTACATATATATAATGGATCCAGTGCAAAAACTTTCAAAGAAAAAGTGCAAACTTAACCCAAAATAAACAATATTACTATACCATATTAAAAAATATCTTTGAACTGATTTAACCACACTACACCTCTTAAAAATGGAAATATACTCTATCCCAGGTCTTCTCCTCTAGTTTTTCTCTTTAAAAAAAAATAGAAAAGTAGAAATAAAACAAAAGGACACAGTACAAACTACCATTAGAGCGACTCGTATAATTAGAAAATTCTTCCTTATGTAAGAGTACTTCAGTGTTACACAAATATCGGCAGACAATGCTATGCATGCACTCCAAATCGTTATTTAGATTACTAATCATTTAACTGTAATTGCCGTATGAGTCCGGCGCCAAAATGACACGTTTTTCGACCTTGAAGACAAAAATGGTATGTCTTTTTTTTTTTTTATACCAAAAGGGACTTTTCGTTGGTTATCCAACGAAATGTTAACCCCATTTAACATTTCCGTCAAATGTAAAAATAAAAAAAAATAAAAATAAAAATTGTATTTCGTTACATACCTGGCGAAATATAATTTTTTTTTGTATTTCGCTAGGTTACTAGCGAAATGTAATTATTTTTCCTTTTTTTTAAAAAAAAATCCACTTTTTCGTGTGTTTTTTTTTTTTAAGTTTCCTAAAATAAAATTATGAAAATATAAATTTTTTAGGACACAAAAAAATCATTTTTCCTGATTTATTGTTTCAGATATTTTAATTAATTAAAAAAATCCAATTTTTCATTTCTTTTCAAAAAGCAGGTTTAAAAAATGAGATTCATTTTTCCTGATTCTAAAAAAAACCATTTTCCAGAATTTTAAAAAAAAAATTGCCAGTAATAAAATGCATAATTTACATTTTTTTAAAAAAAAAAATAGTATTGACCGCTAGTCAAAGGGCATAAATGAGCCAAAAAGTTGAATTGAGGGGTATTCATAGCAAAATAGATGAATGAAGGGTATTTTTAGACCTTTTCTAATAGTTCAGGAGCATTTTTGCCATTTTTTGTTAAATTTTTAACAAAATATTTGGGAGTTGACTAAAAGCACACCACTTATGCAAACATAATGCTTCATGTAAGAGAACGTATATAGTTTTAGGTCCAAACCTAAATGTAATATACTATTTTGATTCTTTTCTCGAAAACTAAACTGTAACGGCGCGGTTAAGTCCAATAACACAGTAAAATACTACGTTAAAGATTATTTTTTGTATAAAGCAGTATTTTACTGCAGTAGTTTTGAAAACTTTAGGTTTAAGTGTTATATTTTTGTAAGGTTATATTAGAACTTTATATGTCGAGAAAATTAGTTAGCTTTATTTTCAAAAATTGAAACCACATAAGTGAAATTGACATTCACAGCTACATTACTCCGAAATTTTTATGTTGAAGTCTATTGCGCATCATCATATTATAAGTAAAGAAAACTGAAAATTTCCCGCCAATTTGGTGGAAAATTAAAATGGAAGGGAAAAAAGAGGTTTTCTAGAAAATCGGCCCGGCCTTGCGCTGCTAGATCTCAAAAAAATATGCAAAATCAATTTTTTTTTTACATAAATCGGATATCCGAGCGCAAAGTTATGACTGTTTAAAGTTTCACCAATTTACAACTACTCTTTCTCCTATATTTTTTAACTATGTTTTTATCTAATTGAATTAGATTTATATTCAAAATAAAGTTATGTCTTGATTAAAAAATAACATGCTTGAATCAAAACCTTAAAAAATAAAACACTTAAACCTAAAGTTTCCAAACAAAACTTACTTCGAGCACCTTTTCAACCCCTAAAACGACGATCTGAACATCTATGTATCCTTGATGTATTGAGCTTACATTATTGTACGCAGTAAAAAATATCAGGTTCTATATAAAATATTGACATTTCGGAATCTTGACACACGACTAATCGTTGGTCAAAGTATGGAAAAAAAAACACTAAGTGTTGCAAAAGAAAAAATTATTAAAATAAGATATTGCGATCTTTTTATGGAAAAAAAAACACTAAGTGTTCCTTAAGTGTGTTATTTTTTAATGCGTAACTTTATTTCGAATATGTTGCGATCTTTTAAAAAGGTTTAAAAATACCCTTCATTCATCTATTTTGCTACGAATACCCCTCAATTCAACTTTTTGGCTCATTTATGCCCTTTGACTAACGGTCAATACTAAATTTTTTTTAAAAAAATATGTAAATTATGGCATTTTATTACTGGCAAATTGTTTTTTTTTTAAATCTGGAAAATGGTTTTTTTAGAATCAGGAAAAATGAATCTCATTTTTTAAACCTGCTTTTTGAAAAGAAATGAAAAATTGGATTTTTTTAATTAATTAAAATATTTGAAACAATAAATCAGGAAAATTGATTTTTTTGTGTCCTAAAAAATTTATATTTTCATAATTTTATTTTCGGAAACTTAAAAAAAACACGAAAAAGTGGATTTTAAAAAAAATGAATTACATTTCGCTAGAAACCTAGCGAAATACAAAAAAAAAATTAAAAAAAATTGTATTTCGCCAGGTATGTAACGAAATACATTTTGTTTTTTTTTACATTTGACGAAAATGTTAAATGGGGTTATCATTTCGTTGGATAACCAACGAAAAGCCTCTTTTGGTATAAAAAAAAAAAGACATACCATTTTTGTCTTCAAGGTCCAAAAATGTGTCATTTTGGCGCCGGACTCACTGCAGTATCACCTTCATAGCTTCACTTTTATAGTAGTTTTAATGAGTCAACAAACAATAAAAATAATAGTAGTAACAATACCTCAATCTCAAACTATTGAGCTTTGTTTTATGAATAGCCATTATCAGTTTTGCTCCATTTGATTGATTGTGGTTAATATTTCAATCAACAACAACGCATCAATTCACGACTAGCTATATGAACAAACATTATCACTAATACTCCATTACGATCCATAATCTAAATATATCTAACACTATATAGAAATTCTCTTATATATATTTTAATGTTACATCTCTCACATACTAAGATCTCTGTTTGGGTCAACAACAACAAACCACTAATTACTTTTTCCTTTTAAATTTCTTTACATGTTAAATACTCCGGAGTAAGATTTTTTTTTTTTTTTTTGGTTTATAGTTAAAGTAGGATTTTTCAAAAAAAGCATCAGCCACATGTGAGGCCGTCACTCAGAGCAAGGAAGAAAAAAGACTAAATATAATAGACCCATTCACCATAACGGTAAGGGGGCGGACCGTCCATGCCGCCTTACCACAAATAAAAGGCTCCAAAGTTATTGCGTTAGTTTTTTTTTTTTTTCTTTTAAAGTATTTTTTAACAAAGGCGATAATGTACCTAATAAGCCTTGAACTCGCGATCGCTGATTAAGGATGAAGGGATACCTATCACTCCACAACCTTAGTGCAACTACATGTACTCCCTTTATTAATTTAGATTTCTAAGTTCTAAGCTATGCATGTGTCTGGAATATGGAGGATATTGTATCCAATGGAGTTTTTTTTTTTGGGTGATTGAGAAATCCGTGAGTCAACCCTTTAGGCCAATCGCAACTTTAAAAAGCCTGGAAATGATTGACCCACCCTCTATCCTTCTCCACTTAAATACTAGACTTAATTTTCCTGATGTAGGGTTCGAACTTGTGATGTAAGACACAATTCTCTCAACTTTTGCTGATTGAGCTAACACCGGGCTACATCTTAGGGAGATTTATGATCCCTTGAGTCGTGAAAGGAATCTCTATGAACGTGTTAAAGGCTCTCAACTTGATAATGTGTATTGTGCATGTTTGCTAGTGGGAAAAAATATACAACTAAGAATTGAATCATCTTAAACCTTCATGATACCTACAAATATAAACTTGAGCTTTTAAAGCTCTAGAAGGTGCAGACAGACATATGAATTGAGAAAAAAGATTGCTATAAAACCAACGAGAAAATTAAAGAAAGAAACTATATACAGGGAAAAAGACCAAATCATAATTAAAAATAGATACACGAGCTAACTTGATGTAATTGTTGTCTGATCAAATTCTTGAACCAACATAACGTCCAAATTTTACATGCCTTTAGATTGGCTTTTAATTTATGTAGCACAAAGTAATCATCAAAAAATTAAACGAATTAATTAGATTATCTTTATCATATGCAAGTCAAATTAACCTTCCAATATTTTGATTTTATTAATTTGCTATGTCAGAAAGTGTGAATTCAAACTGCAAGCTTAATTAACAAGAATATTCTGGAACACACGAAAATCTCCCCCGTTGAGTACTCCAATCCACGAAATGAAACAAAAGCACATATGAACATTCAGTTAGTTGAAGGATAATAACTCTACATACAACACCAAAAACATCTACAATACCAACATTTATTAATATCGTTCGATTAATATACATACACGAACTAATTTACATTTTTTTTTTCACTCGTGGCAAATATATATAGGAGTAGTATTTAGTTTCAGGATTTAAACTTGCGATGTTTATTCTTACGGATCAAAGGTTTTGTAACCTGATAAAGTGCCACGACGGATCGAAACTTCGTTTTCTTAGGTGAAGGAGAAGCTTTCTCTTCCATATTGACGGCTGTTGATGATGATACCTCCGCCGTGTCGCCAACGCTTTCTTCTACTACTCTTGAACTGTCGCCGGCGGTATTATTGTAAATATTGTCACGGCTGCTATCGGAATCGCCGCTAAGCTGAATAAGTTGTAAAGCCGCGTTCATCTCCGGCTCCGTCAGCTTTAACGGTTCCGTTTGGATTCCTCTATTTTTCACCGTTGATTTCTTCATTTTATGGAGATGGAGATATTGTGTATAGTCGGTGTTTGGTTTGCGGGGAATTAATTGACCGGGAAAGAATATTTGGGGGGCTATTGCCTATTTGTATTCTTCAGGTGGGTAATGACGAAAATATCTTTGAATCTCTCTTTTTATATTTAAGGCCTTTTTTAAGGCTTGTTTAACCAATTAATAGCCCGTTTGGTCAAACTTCTAAAAATAACTTATTTTAAAAAGTACTTTTAAAAAAGTATTTTTGGCTAAAAACAGTTTGTGTTTGGCCAATTAATTTAAAAAGTACTTTTGAGCAGCAACTAGTGTTTGGTCAAGCTTTTAAAAAGTGTTTTTATGTATATTTTTCTCAAAAGTACTTTTCAAAAAAGTGTTTTTGGGAAAAAACTATTTTTTTTAGCTACTGAAAAACTACTTCTGCTATTCTCCAAAAGTATTTATTTTCTCACAAAAGCTTGGCCAAACACCTCCTTTTTTTAAAAATAAGCACTTATTAAAAAATAAGTACTTTTGGAGAAAAAATAAGCTTGGTCAAACAGGCTATAAGTAATCGCTAGTTTCAGAGATTTTTTGAAGGACATGGCTGTAATTTATGCAATTCTTTTGGTCCTTTTTTTTTTTCTTTCTTTTGGGTAATATCATCTGGTCATACCTTTTGCTCTACGTAAACCCATTTAAGTTAAAACAATAAACTATTTGAATGAAAGCAAGAATTTGGGCTATTCAAGTCTGCCAAGGGGGCGATTGGTTACAAAACAAAATAAAGTTCCAGCTATGCAGCCTCAACAACGTCACAACTCTATTCAGGCAAACTCATGAGTCTAGATCGCCTAAAATAACTTATAACAGACAAATGGAGTTTGTTGGATTTGTTCATAGGTATTGGTAGTGCCAATTTATCAGACTTTAGACTTCACTCTTCCCACGAGTACTTGTGTGTAAACATTACTAAGTTTTTATTTTTTATTTTATATATGAAGATAGTCTAGTCGATTTTGTGCATTACTCGACTACTATATTGAATATTTGTTATCTCTTACTAGCACATATACTGAATAACTTTGTCTATCAAGAAGCAAGTGAGAAGAAGTTAACTAACATTTTTCCATCAGTGCTCCGATTTGAATCCTTATCTCCCATTGTTTTCGTCCATTTTATTGACCGCTACACCACATTTTTACTATCAGATATTAAGTTTCTACTGGAATAACTTGAAAAAATTAGAAGCATTAATGTCTAAGTTAGGCTTCTACCAATTGAAAATGGTAAACTATATTGTTTTGTCTTTTAGTTAGGAGTAGGCTGGTCCATGAATAGTGAGAGAGAGGGAGAATTTTCTATGAAAAGTGAAACATTGACGTTATGAAATTATAACCTGAACCCCAACATAAATAATTATATGTTCAAATGGGCGAGTATATTTCACATCAACATCCAATTAAGGCTTATTCGATAATTATGAGTTATTCCTGATGCTCGATACAAGGTATCAAGTAGTAACAAATTGCATCATTGTTTATAAGTTTGCGCCTCTGCAGGCCATAGCTTTAGTGGATTGTTACGTGGTACTTAATAAACTTGTAGTAATAGTCAAAGACAAGGATGCATCTACAACGCGTGCATTACGCCTCAAATGGACATGTATATGGACTGATTTCATTATCCATTGGTAACAAGATACATTACTTACACGGTACACTTTTCATCACATCACTGTAAACAAGAAGGCAGATACATATTTTTCAGTTAGCCTGTTGAGCATACGCTTTCTGTCCCTTGGACCTCAATAGTGAATTAATTAACCAATGAATTCGAGGAGCTTCAGAGACAAACAGGCTTTCCTCCTCAACCCAGATTCGTGTCTCCACCTGAAGGGTTCAAAGGTCGCGTCTTCGTTAGGCATTAATAATATGTCAGTCCCTAGGATCGTGATTGTTTGTTAACCAATGGAATCTCTCGGCATCGAGGCTGAGGATAGCACACTTTCTGTCTCCACCTGAAGTGTTTGAAAATAGCGTTTTGTTAGGCATTGATGAGATGCAAGTACCATACACAATCATGCCCCGCGAAGACCTAAGAACCCGAAAAGGGGATGTATCCAAAAACCCAATGTCATTTCATAATCAGACAAATTCTGTATGGAAACTATTTAATCCATCACAAGGCATTGTATTCAGCAGGTGGCATAACCTTATTACAGATACATTTAAATACTACTAGTAAACAGCACTAAAGGTTGCCTGAAATGAAATTAAGGATTCATATAGCCGAACAACTTGTGTAAGATTCATTCAATTTTCTGTTTAGGGAACCCTTTTGATTGAGAACTTCGCGCGACAAACACACATCATCAGGTATGTTTTTAGCACTTCTCTTGAGAATAAACAAACACACAACTACTTTTCTGTTCACCCAGTTGAAACTATTTAAAGAAATATTTACCTACATACTGCATAATTAGTTTCAACTGGTTGAACATAAAAGAAACAGGCAAGTATCCCAACTTAGATCTTCGGAAAGGACTTCTTCCATCTGTTTTTTTTTTTTTTTTGATAACGTAAAAGTTTTATTAAAAGGATACCAAGAAGGTACTTACGGTTACATAAACAAAACAAAAAGCACCAGAAAGAAACAAGCTACTAGACTTTCCTTCCTAATAAGTCTAGAAAATCCATTAGTTGGTCCAGACTGCCTATTGAATTACTCCTACACCAGAAGAACAAATTCTGCAAACAACTATCTTTTATTCTAGAAATAGGAGATCTATGTCCTTCAAAACAGGCCTTGTTTCACTGTTATTTCATCTGTTAGTTCTCACTTTTCGTCAGCACTAACATTTGAATGGCACACATGTGGAGAACATTCCTATCAAATCATTTGTGGGAAAAAACAAGAAAAAAAAATCGAACACCAACAAAGGGTGTACTTACATAGCCCAAGCTTGTGAAGAGAGTATTTGAGACCAGTCAACTTTTGAAGATCTTGTCTAAACTCAGTAAAGAGAACCTGAAAGAAACAGATTTTGAACAAGAATATAATCAAGACGGCAAGTACTGCAGAACACTAAGCTTCTCTATATAAATGGGAAATATAGAGTGGTGCGTTATGAAAATTCAAGTAGCAACAACATTTATACAGGAAAAAGGTGACCAACTATATTCCAATATATTATCAAGTGCAAAGTCTGAAGCAACGGAAAAGGCAGGCTCTAGCATCCAAGTTACAGATAGGAGTCAAGTTAGAAAGTTGGGTAATTTAAACATAGATGTGCGAACAATGCATCTTCCAGAACGTGAAGGAGAAGGGGAAGAGGCCAACGCTGATATAAAGACTAAAATAATAAAAAAGAAACGCAAAGAAATACAGAATAATCGCAGTTGACAAAACTGACAGGTGATAACTCACAAGAAGCAGAAAATTAAACATAAATTGAAATCCATCTTTCAGTTGATACCCGACTGAACAGAACATACGTCTATCAAAGAGGGGAAGGAGGGCTTATATGACCTGTCAGACAGCAAATTAATATGCTGTGTAACTATAACCAATTGGAGATCCTATAATCAACCTTATAAGATGGTTACCTATTGCAGTTTCTACTTTGCAAAGAGAGAAAAGGGTACTAGCCCTAAAAAGTAATGGAAGTGACACATGACACTTAACAGTAATGGTTAAAAGGAAAATAATAACAAAAGAGTTTAAGTACATTTGAACTCTATAAAGTTGGCTGATGAGATTTTAAAAAATGTGAGTGATGTTAGACAGTTGTTTCATTCATTTAGGAATGTCAGCTGACTGCTTAATGGTTGGAGTAAATCAAGTTGATGATATGATCAGTAGTACTTCCAATTATTTAGGAATTTCCATCAGCATTATGAATTGGTTCACCAAGTTATGAAGTACTCAAAAAAATCGGCAGAAGGTTAAGGCTTACCTACATCGAGGACGCCGACCGGAATTATAAAAGATGCAATATGCGCTCGATGTGCGGGACAACTCCTGGCGCCTATCACCAAAAAGGTTGCTGGACACAGTCGAATTGAGAAACAGAATAACAAATTCAATACTTGCATATTCTAGTTGAAATTCAGTAAGAACTTGAAGATGAATAAAATAACATGCACGTTCTCAGCAGCTTTAAGAGCATTCTCAAGGAAGCCCTTTCAGCTGAGGAACGTAAATGTTCAGAAGTAAACTAGTCCCCACATCCCTTCTCATCACTGATAACATTGACAAAGTAGTATAAAAATCGCTCACAAGACTTTCAACAAACATAACATTGTTTTTTATTGTAAATTTACTTTCCCGCTTCAGTTTCTTCTAACTCAACAAACTCTTCAAATTTTCCCTCCAGGCTCCAATTATTACACTAGTCCATGGTATCTTAGCTGATTTTCATAGACATTTCCCCTTTTCAGAAAAAGGCACCTAGTTTCATGTACAATCCTTAAGTTTCTGATAGTTATCGTTCAAAAATCCTGTCAAAATGATGGAACCCTACCAGACTATCAGATGACATAGTAGACGTCGTCACATAATGAAACTTATCACAAGATGACCTGGGGTAAACTCATGAAAACATAAGCAGAAGCATCTTGGCCAGTTTTCTCTTCTCAAAACGAGGAAGCTTTAAGGAACACACAACCAGGAAAAATTAGAGGGACATGTAATGATTCTCATGCTAATGACGAATTGACATTAAATCTGGGATAGCAAGCTTACGCAACTCAAATCTTTTTTGATAAAGGGTTATGGAACTAAAGATCTTAGAAATGCAGGTCGTATAAGTTTGTAAACTAAAGAGTTCCTTCCTGTTAATTTCCCAAATGACATACCTCAACATCAAAAGAGGAAACGACTACTAGATTATGCATGAAAAAAGAGGACCTTCTCACCTTACAGAAACTACGATGACCATGCTTCTTGAGGTTGACATAGATATGCTGAAGCAATCTTCCTCGAGTTCTGAAGCACTTGAAGAGAACAACGATCCACATGTTCCCTTAGCAGTACCAAAGGAACCAGATAAATTTTTAAATTAGACAGCCACTGGGATATCCAAACTTGTCCTGAATGGTACAGATGGCTTTGAAGATGATAAATCCGTATTCAAGTCCTTTGATGAAGTGAGCCTTACTTTATACGCTTCCTTTGCCATCCCAGCTTTTAGAAGGCATGATGTCAAACAACTTACTGTGATATCATCGGGGACACAACCCAATGATAGCATCTTATCAAATATGGCCATAGCTTCAAGCATTCTTCCTTTCATGCAATGCCCGAGAATAAGAATGGTGAAGGTTATTTTATCATGGCAACACCCTTTGCTCTCCATTTCTGCTGCAATAACATTTGCTTCGTTTAAATTACCAGCCTTGCAGAACCCATCAAGCACAGGATTGTATACAAATGGTTGGGGGATAATATCATCCCTCAATTTCAATTGCCTCAATAATTCCCGAGCTTCATTTAGCCTATTCTCCTTGCTCAAAGCACCGATAAGAACAGAGAAAGTATATAAGTTTGGAGACATATTTCTGATGTTCATTTCATCCCAGAGCTTTAAGCCCTGGTCTAACTCTCCAGTCCGACAATAACCGTCAATGAGAGAAGTGAAGGTAACAACATCAGGAGGGTAACCAACAGCACACATTCTTCCATATATGTTTGTCGCGGAAAACATGTCTCCTATCTTGCCAAAACCATTAATAAGAATGTTAAAAGTAACCACATTTGGACTAATACCATAAGTAATCATTTCATCCATAAGATTTATAGCCTCATCCATCCTACTCAACTTGCAGTAACCAGAGATAACAGACGTATATGTCACAACATCAGGTGACAATCCATCTTGTAACTCAAGATCTGTTAACAAACGTCGCGCCCTATCCACTTGACCAACAGTGCACAACCCGCTTATAAGAGTGTTATACGTAACAATATCAGGGAAACAACCAAAACTTTGCATATCGTTGAAAAACTCAAACGCCTTATCAACTCCACCAACTCGACAAAGCCCACGAATCACAATGTTAAAAGTGCAAGTATCTGGAAACAATGTCTTTGGCCTCAAAATATGATCTTTAAAAAAATCAACTGCCTCATCTACCCTACTTCGCTTCATTAACAAACTCAAAAGACTATTATGTACAAAAGGCCTAACAATACTACCTAACTCACCTTGAGAAATCAAAATTTCTTTAGCAAACCCAAACTTACCCGCATTTGCAAGTGCTAAAACTACACTATCCAAGATCGAACTTTCCACTAAATACCCATCAGTTTTCATATACTTGAACACTAATACCGCCAAATCATGAAACCCCATTTGACAAAGTGACCTTAAAAGCAAATTAAAAGTCCCAATAGAATGAACAAGATTCAAATTAATCCTGGAATACTCAAAAAAACGAAATGCCAATCTGGGGTTATTCAAATTAGTATTAATATGTTGAATAACATTAAAAGCAATATAAGGGTCCAAATTCCGACGAAAATAATCAGAACTGAACACACCAAGAGATTGTTGAGAATGGTGAAAACAGAGAAGACATACAACTTTAGTAAACCAAATGGATTCAAGTCCGTATGATTTAGAAGAAGAGTGAGCATGAAAATGTCGAGAAATGAGGAAAATATTGGACGCCCGTTGAACCCACAAGGGCATTATCTCTGGTAACCGATCGTAGGGTTTGAATCGATCTTAGATATAAAAGCCAGTTTTTAGTCATACCATTTTAGTGTAGTGGTAAAAGGAGAGAGAGAATATTTATTGGGGTTTAGGGTTTTGGAGATTAGAGGCGGCCGGAAAAGTGGTCACCTCAGCTTGTTTGGATGGTGGCGTCGATGTTGCGGTGCTATAAGGTTAAAACGCAGATACAGTACAACAATCCCTTGTGTTATTTTTTCCCATTTCAACCTCTTTCCTTTCCTTATTTTTCTTTTGTGAAAATTGTTTCCTTTGTCTCACTTACAATTTAAATAGATTTTCTGTGTTTGTTTACAGATTTTATGCGTTTATTTTTATAATTTCCTGTAAAAGAAGGTAATATAATTTTAAAATATTTGTAATGAAATAGAAAACTAAGGTTTCATATGTTTGTTTTTATTAGGATTAAGATGCCTGAATCTGTATAACAATATGTGTATTAGGATTTAAATGTATAAATTTAAATACTGAATAATTAATGATATTTATTTTTCATTATCTGAATGTATAAAACTTATCTTTATTTAAAAATGGGCAAAGGGCCAAATATGCCCCTGTACTATCAGAAAATGATCAAATGTACCCCTTATTATACTTTGAGTCTAGATATACCCCTGCCGTTATACTTTGGATCTAAATATACCCTTGCCCTTATACTTTGGTTTGCATATACCCCTCATTTTAACAGAGATACTGTCACGACCCAACCGGAGGGCCGCGATGGGCACCCGGTGCTAGCCCACCCGGGCACCTCTTATCATACATTTACATTTACATCTAGGTGAGCCACATATTAAATCATACTTTCTATCCATCAATCATACTATTCCCATTAGACAACAATACATATATACATATCACCATTAATAGCAATGCCCATAGCAATGTACATAAGCCAACGAGGCTAACAAAATGACATCTAAAATATAGGTCGACAAGGCCAAACACATCTAACCATATACACATGTCTACGAGCCTCTAAGGAGAATATGTCATATCATATAGGCGGGACGGTACCCCGCTATGCCCATAGATATATATACACAAAAGAATAAGTACCAAAAACTTTAGCTCCGAAGGAAATGGAGCTCCGCTATGTAGTCCCTGAGTAATAAGGCTATGGATCAAGTCTGTCTCCCTGGCCACCTGCGGGCATGACGCAGCGTCCACAAATAAAAGGACGTCAGTACAAAGAATGTACTGAGTATGTAAAGCATAATAGACAACATAGAAATAGCATAGGATGAGAGATAGTAGTATCATCGTCATAGACACTTACTTGCTTCTCATAGGGACTTTCCACTTCAAACGCGTAATTGTGTACATACATCCATATTCGTATCCGTACTCATTTACATTTTGTATCCATAGTCGTATTCATATACATGTTCTTATTCATATTCGTATCATATTCGTATTCATACTCATATTTATATCATATACATATCCATATCATATACATATCCATATCATATACATAGCATTTACATAGCATACCCGACCACGAAGGTTTGGTGTTTCGCGTACCCGACCTGGCTAGGCTCGGTTATCATACATACCTGGCCCTACCAAGGCTCAGGGTTATCCGTTCCCAACTGCAGTGGCGCGCGCGCATCATATATATATATACTCATATTTTACCCGGCCATATAAGCTCGGGGTTTCATAATAGCCATTCTTAGGCACATATACATAAAGCCCATAAACATCGTTAGCGTCATCACTATTATCATCGTCATCATTATCATCATCACCATTATCGTCGTCATCATTATCACTATCACTATTATCGCCGTCATCATTATCACTATCTTTATAGAATTATTCGTCATATGAGGAATTTAGTACAATCGTAATGTATCAAGAATCATGAGCTTAGTGGCTTTTGAAGATGGCATCATTTGGAGGACATCATAGGCAGATTAGATATTTGGCCAAAGAACCATGCCTTATGAAAGAAGGGTTAGCCTTACATACCTTTCCGTTCAACTATTCTATCACTTGCACGTTCTCATTCAATGCTCACGTTTCTACCTTCATTAGACTTATACTATCATTAGAAATCGATAGTTAGCATACACGACTAAAACTAGAGAAAATTGGACAGCATCTCATTTATTTATACGACTTCCTCCATATCATATATCAACTCCCAAACGTCAATAATACATTCACAATATCATAACAATAGTCTTTATTCATCCACATTATCCATATTTCTCAATTCACTTCCAATCATCCATATCCATGGTCATAACACACGATTACGTTCATTCATATACAATGCCTATCCTATGTTCTCAATAACATTTATAACATGATTATATTCATAACATATCAAGAATCATTACTCAACCTAAGCTATTACTCAAAAATGACACTATTCCCACATTCATGTCCTATTTTCTATCTCCTTCTACAATCCAAGTGTTTCAACTTCTCAATACCTTAAATAACATGGAAAGATCATAAAACTTACCTTAGATGTTGTAGGAATAAGCTTTGGATGGAAATACTTCACTTGAGCCAAAACCCTAGTTTCACTTTTACTTGGATTCCTTGCCTTAGATGAACTTTAATGGGTTTCTTACACTTGATTCACTTAGTTTGATGAAGTTGATCATAAATTTCTCTTGTGTTCTTGTAGATGAAGAGGGGAGAGGGTTTCTAGAGAGTTCTTGAAGTGTTAGATGAAAAATGAAATGAAATAATGACTTGGTCCCTTTTTAATATTGTGAAAATCTAATATATCGGGAAATTATACGGACACTTATACGGTCCGTATAAGTGACCGTGAAATAGCCCCTTTAACCACTCGATTTTGTGCCCATTATATGGGCCGTATAATTTTATACGGTCCGTATAAGTGACCGTAAAATCACCCCTTCCACATCTCGCCTTTGTGACCATTATACGGCACATTATATGGGCCGTATAACTTATACGGTCCGTATAAGTGACCGTATAATCTCACCAATGAGGGACTTCACTGTGACAATTCTGCGGACCATTATACGGACCGTATAATCGATCGCATAACTCGTCTTTTCACTAATCTTGTTCTCGTCACTTGGTGTGATCTCCAATCTTTATGGAACCTTCTTGACATTTGTTTATCACCTCATTAACAATCTAAGGGACATTATAATTCTTCTCCAACGCGCTATTAAATCATCATTAACTTGTTACTCGTAAATCCTTTCCGATACACATCGTATGCCTTGCCCTCTCTTGGCAAACTTCCTCCTCTTACTCCGAATGTCTTTGAAATCCTAACTAGGGTCATCAAATGTCATTTCTTACTTATTGAAATACCGTATACTCGTGCTCCTTATTAGTCTATTCACTGTGCATCGACGGGAAATTTTCCGAGATGTAACAGATACACATGTCATTATCCTATTGGTCTATTTTAAACTATTCCTAATTAATTAAAATTCTACCCATAACTAATTATCCAATTAAAAACTCATGGCCGTACCGAATAATTGAATTGGTTTTTAATTTTATAAAAATAAACCGAAAAAATATCGAACCGTACCGAATACATTTATATGTGTAAAATATATTCTATATATCAGATTATATATAATAATAAATATTAATTTTTTCGTCTTGAGTTTGGGATGATGAAATAATTAGCACCTAAAGTTCCAACTCTGAAACTTATTATACTGCTCCTATTGAAATTAAATTAGTTCTAGCATCTCGAATAGTAACTAGCTTGCAAGCTCCAAGGTATTCATACGATCTTGGATAAAAAGTTACAAAATATTAGATATTTTTCCTCTCATACGATTTTAAATTTCTCTTATTGGATACTTAATCTTAGTAGTCTCAATTCTTGAGTCCCATCTTGATTGATTTTTGCCCCTTCATGCTATATGAATTTTGTTTTTTGTCTTTGCTTAACATTGTTTTACACTACCATAAAATAGTGGGATCAATCTTTATTCTTGTCATCTTTTATGTTTTCTTGATTCATCACCTTTTAAACAGTAAAAATGTTTAAAGCTGTTGCCAAAGTTCTATTGAAGTATGCATGATATTGTGTCTTTAACTTTTACCAGTGACTATGACATGATGTTTTATTTTAAAAAAAATCAAAAATTAACCGAACCGTACCGATACCGAAGAAAAATCGAGATGATGGGACGATTTCGAAAAGTCTAATTTTGATTCTACAAAGTGAAATAACCGAAAAATTAATATAGTATAAATTTTATAAAATAACCGCCCAAACCGTACCACTGACGCCCTGAAAAAACTATGCCTTCAAATAAGAGTTTCCCCTTCTTTTTTTTTCCACACCTTCACAATTTCCATCAGATCTAACAATAGAGTTCATAAAATAATTGAGGGAGACCAAAATTGATCACTTCTGACAAACTTAAAGGAATCAAAATTATAAATAATATACTTTAGAAACTAATTTAAACCACATAATGAACCATTTTTGTTATTTTCTCGTAATTAAGATGTCACAATTATTATTTTGAATATGTTTTAAGAAAAACTAAAAAACAAGTAAGGCGAAAATGGCAAAGTATATAATGCTTCTTCCTTCCCCTAAAACCCTGCAATATTCTACTGGTCTGATTTCCCTAAACCCACAGCCACTTGACGGGCAGTTGTTCTTCTCAAATGGCAGTGGACAAGAACAAGCTTGATGAAGAAGCTTTAAGTCTACGCTTCTACAAAATTGTTCTAAGTTGGGACTACCTTCGTCTCCTCAAAGAATCCGATGTAATTTCACTATCTTTTTTACACTTTCCTACTTTTACCCCCTCTTTGTATATATGGGTCTTAATATATCTTACTATTTCAATTTATTTAGCGGACGAACAAGAAAGATAAAGGAGGGGATGATGACAATGCTCTTGTTCTGAAAAAAGCCAAGAACTCGTACAAAGACGTTGAAGATTATCTTGCAACATTCGAGCCTCTTTTATTTGAAGAAGTGAAAGCTCAAATTGTACAAGGGAAAAAAGATGACGAAGAAGGTTGTAATTGTTCTTGTTATCTACCCCTCTACTAATCCCATACTGTTAATTTATTTGATATTTTACCAAAAGAACAAAAAAAAAAAAAAAAAACTTTTTAAGTGATCATTGCGCCAAGTTTTTACTTGTTTCCGTTCCCCCTTATTTTCAGTTAAGATAAGAATTATATATATAATTTCTATGTTTTCGAGATGAGCTTTGGTTAGCAATTAGTCCAATTAAGGCGAAGTTTATGTGCGTACGGATGGACAACAATGCCGATGGACAAGAACTATCTCTCGAAGAATTTGAATAATTTGCCATGTTCAGATTATTGAGTATTGGGATGAAAGAGTCCAAATTTCTTATAGGCGACCCCAACTAACTAGGGATTGAAGCACAATAGTTATGTTTTCTTGTAGTTGATTGTTTGTGCAGCTTTATAGAGGTGCTCGTAGATGAAAGGAAGGATAACTCTATCCACATGTTGACCCATGAACTTATGCATATGTTATTGGATTTTCAGTTTTGCAATTACTACAACTACATGGACTTAAGAACAACTAATACTAGCGCAAGCTGGCCTGGACACCACGATTATCAGATAAAAAGAAATGAACAATCAATACTATTACATTACTGTTTTGTTTTTAAAACCCGAGAGCGACTAATGCAATTTCATCTATATAATTCAGACTGCATTCAAAGCTTACATTGGTATATCTTCAGGTTTCATTTGTATCATTTTATTTGGTTGACTCTGTATTCATGTACTTAGCATATTCGTTCTCGGGTATTGTAGAGACACAATGGATGGAAGCAGTAACTGTAGGGTGCAGTGAGGTTGACGGATTTCACTTTCCAATGATTTCATGCAGTGATGTTGAATCAATATCACAGAATGATCTGTTGTTACTTTCAAATAAGGAGGTACCAATTTCTGTGGACTTTCTTTATGCCTTTCACATGTTTGCTTTTTGTTGAGTCCGAACATACGTGTAAAAGAATTAGTATCCCCATGCTATCCTACTTAATGTGAATACAAGCATTAATAATGTGATCACTGTACGTCATCTTTTTCTTTCTGAGGTCTCTTGATAGTCTGAAATTAAATAAAAATCTTTGATATTTGGGTGCTTGTGGTGAAATGTTTGCAGTTTGGAGACGGTAAGAGACTCCCAACTGCATATGCGTTTGCGTTGGTTGAGGATCGTCGACCAGACAAAATAAGACTTCGGATGCATCTTAGTGGAGAGTTCAAACAATTGAATACAGAGGAGACTGAAGCTTGCTCGAGGCTTTTGAGTATGCGTCCTCTTGTTACAGAAAATTCGAAGCTCTTATATGTTCTTAAGGTACCCCGACCTAACTTCTAAATTCTTGTCAAACTTTAGGTTTTCCAATATATTTGGTTCTTTGTGGTTCTACCTTACATGTGGAAAATATGTAACACTTGGGCTCAGTTTATTATACTTTTTGGATGAAGCTCTACTCTGAAAAAAAATGAGCTGTTGTAAGTCTGTGTAGATCAAACTTATAAATTGAGGTAACTCAAACTCAAAAGGTTACTGGTGGAAATAGTGCTATGCCTGATTTTGGTTCTTTATGTATGAAAACATTGTTAAGTTGCAATAGAGATGCTCTATGTTTCTGAAGGTGATCATAATTCTTTTATGTTAGTGAAATCTTGGTGAGTTAGTCATTGTAGAGGCTGGCTAATTTATTTGTATGCTTCAATATTAATATTACCGAGACAACAAAAAGGACCAGTTCCTATATAGTTAAAATTGGTATTGCATTTAAGATGAAAATAAATTATCATATACTCTTGCGAAACAGTTTTCCTTTTTACCATGCGTGCTTCAATTTGCAGATATGCAGTTTATCAACTATAGCCCGTGAATATGTTGCTCTGCGGTCAGTGAGCTCTCTCCCATTTAAGGATTTGATACTATCAGCAGCTGAAAGCAATCGTTCTACAGAAGATCATGCCTGGAAAATATCTAGACCCTTGAAGGAATTTCTTGAAAGCAATCATAACAAGTCTCAGCTTGATGCTATTAATGTGAGTTTTTAAAACAGCTTTATCATTATTCTTATCTCATCTCTATTATATGCAGTAAGCACTTTTCTAATATATTGATTTTGCATAAACACATATAGATAGCTGTCCATATCAATGTATATGTGCTGTCTATATCAACTTGGTGCTTCTGTCCCCCCTCATGACCTATTTGTAGTTCTTATGTCATCTAAAACTTAGCAAACGCTTTTCTCATTCAGTATTTCTCTTTGCAGGCAGGGCTTTCAAGGAAAACTTTTGTGTTAATACAGGTTTGACTTAATCCATTTATTCTCTAGGTTGTAGAAATAAAACATTCCATCTCTTGTGCTCTTTCAAGTGTACTATTTTTGTGATTTATGCACAAAGATCTCGAAAAGCCATGACGAGTGGAGCTGTTCAGTGCTCAATTGTGTATTTTAATTTATTCCAGGAAAAATACAGTCTGATTCCTTTAACGTATTAAAGTTCTCACACAAAGAGATTAGTGTAAAAAGTTTAGAAAGGCAGTGGTTGATAATCAAGTTAATCTAGTATCATTGGTGCTTCTAACCAAGAAGTTGGAACTCTAATAGAGTTATGTATTTAACAAAGTTCATTACTCTAGGGTCCACCAGGGACTGGAAAAACACAAACTATCCTTGGGCTTCTCAGTGCCATTTTGCATGCAACTCCTGCTAGAATACACTCCAACAGGTATGCTGCTTAATTTTCTTAGTTACTGCAGATGAATCATATTAGAGAAAAATAATCTGGTTGTTACTATGGCAATTACCAAAGGATAACACATTCTCTTTTATCTACTTAATTTGTGCAGGGTGAAGTTGAGTGGTGTAAAACGTGGACCAGAATTATCCATGGCAGACAAGTAAGTCTACAGAACACGCGTGAAATCCTGTTGATATTTATGAATATGGGCTGATTGATGTACTTATTTTAAAAAAAAAAAGGATATGTGTTGATATATCTACTTTTATTTACCATCCATACATACGTGTATATGCTGCCTTCTAAGCTCTACACAATGAAAGGTTTGAGTTGAAAATGTAAAGATACAAACTTCGTTAACTGTATAATCCTTAAGGATCATAACATGACAGTGTAGAAACCATGTGTGCATCGTTTGTTTTCCAAGTTGTGCCACCATATCTGGGAAGCAAGATCCTTTGACTGTGGAGATTAAGCTAAATATATATACACTTGCTAACTGATCATTGTGAAGATCGAATGTCTCCTTTCTTTGTAGATGGACGGAGAAGCAGCATGGAAGATGGTTTTTTCTTTTCGATTTTATTTGCAGAGTGATCTATAGAGTGTATAGGTGTATTTGTTGGCTGTTGACCAACTTATCTCCCCTATTTTGCCAATGCTTCTTCTACATGCATAATCTGTATAAATTCGAAGTTCAGAAATGTGTGAAGGGTCCTTTTCCAGATCTCTTTAAGGCCTTGTTTATTTGAAATATCACATAGGGTAAAATGTTTGAACTTTGCAGATACAAACACTGGGGACTAGCCTCTCCATGGTTAGCTGGGATTAATCCTCTAGACCAAGAAATGCCAATAGATGGGGATGATGGATTTTTTCCTACATCTGGCAATGAAATGGTATGTTGTCCATGGTAATGCTATGAGAAACTTAAATTTACGCCATCTTACACTAAACTGTCTTTCTAGAAACCAGAAGTAGTTAATTCCAGTCGAAAGTATCGTGTTCGTGTTCTAGTTTGTGCTCCGTCAAATTCTGCTCTTGACGAGATTGTATTGCGCATTCTAAACACTGGTACGTTCTTTGTTATGTATAGATTTCTTCTTTCACACAAGTTGTGGTGTTGTTGCTATGTTGTGTATGAATATCTTTTCTTGATTGTCGAATTTTCAAAATTATAGGACACTTTTATCCTATTTTTGAGCTTTTACAATGTGAAATTTCCACTTTTCTGAAAATTGCGCGAAGAAGTGAACTGTTCACTGATGTTATATCAGTGAGTTTGAAGCTTTTGGTATCTGTTTCACTTGTGAAATGAAATAGGTATAATGTACAACAATGTGATAATAAAGTGAAGAAATTGCTCAGAATGGGAAATAGGCTTAAATGCGGGAAAACCTGAAAGAGAATCGACAGCTTTTCTAAGGCTCAGAGTTGCAACTAAGTGAAGAAATTGCAGCCTGTCGAAGCAAACACTTATTGGAGAATCATCACAAGGGCTTGGAAGAGATCAGCAACACAAAGAAAACCCTCTGTAGTATCAATTATCTTCTAACAAGCATAGCCTGTGAGGATAGGAAGACTCACAAAAAGGAATTCTTTACCTATGATAATTTTTATTCCAACTTTAAAAAGAAGTGACTTCGAAAAGATAGCATGATGTTTTAATTGACGAGATACGATATGAACTTAAGGAAAGAAATGAGCTGCTCTGCCTCTTCTCAATAGATTTACTTCTGCATGTATTTATCACCCCCCCCCCCCCCCCCCCCCCAAAAAAAAAAAAAAAAAAAAAAAGAAAAGAAAAGATTTCTACTTAAGTATGTATTTGTTTCTTTAGCGTATGTAATCAGCGGTAAAGCTCGATGCCCACATTTTATCGTCTTATGAAAGGAAATGACAAACAACCTTGTGCTCCGAGATATGGAATGTCTTCTGCTGCAAAATTGCATTTATGGTTATCACTTTCAGGTCCTTATAAAACCGATTGTCAATTTCAGGTATCCGGGATGAAAATGACCATGCATACAGCCCCAAAATAGTACGAATTGGTCTTAAAGCTCATCATTCTGTGCAGGCAGTCTCCATGGATTACCTAGTCTGTACCTTTCACTTGTCTCTCATTATTCTAGAGATTCCAGGGGCCATTGTGGATGTTCACCTAGTAGGTTTATGTGTATGTAGGTGGAACAAAGACTGTCCGGCATGGACTCACAAGCTGGTGATAGGCAGAAGCAAGGAGGGCCTGTGAAAGATAAAGACAGTATTCGTGCTTCTATTCTGGATGAGGCTGTAATTGTATGCAGTTGCACCCTCTTTCTATAGCTAATAACAGAATTCCACTCAATGCCAGTTGGACCCTCCTTCTATAGTTACCTAAAGCGAGTCAATGACTAACCTATGTTGTGCAGGTGTTCTCCACTCTCAGCTTCAGCGCTTCCCCCGTTTTCACTAAATTGAATCGTGGTTTTGATGTTGTTATCATAGATGAGGCTGCTCAAGCTGTAAGTTACTGTGTCCTCTATAGCCTTGAATATAATTTATTGACTATTAAAGGCCAAAATATGGTAATATCAGCTGAACAACACGCTCCTTATTGTTTTTGCTACCTGTTATTGTCATTTGTTGTTCCTCTATTTACTTTACCTTTTTGCATTTTTAAGTTCCCACGCCTGTGTTGTCTTCCAAGCCCTCTCCCTGCCGGAGAAAGTTTCAGTCCTGAAATATACTTTCTCTTTTAGTAAACCTTTCTTGGACATCCTTCAGATAGGATTCTTCATCACATCATTCGTACCGACTCTCTACCACTGTCATCATCAACTCTTGAGTCAAAGTCATGTATAAGTAAGTTCCTACGCCTGTGTTGTCTTCCAAGCCCTCTCCCTGCCGGAGAAAGTTTCAGTCCTGAAATATACTTTCTCTTTTACTTTACCTTTTTGCATTTTTAAGTAAGTTCCCACGCCTGTGTTGTCTTCCAAGTCCTCTCCCTGCCGGAGAAAGTTTCAGTCCTGAAATATACACTCTCTCTTAGTAAACCTTAATGGAAATGATGAAACTGAGTTTTGCACCTTTGGGGTTGGAGTTTTGGTTGGGGTGGGGGGGTGCTGCCAAATTCGAATGTGAACCCTCAATTGAACAAAAACACGTATTTGTTACATGAAAAATAATCAGAACTGCACATAAAAAGGGATGGCCATCTCCATGTTTACCCTTCGAAATAACAAACCCCAAAATTTACCCATATAAAAAATAACAAACCCCAAAAATGCCCATTTCAACCATTCCATGTTTTTGTCTCCACTGCGTCAAAGTCCAGTCTCTGAATTTGTTTTGCTTAGTAAAACAATCCGACAAAATAGTTAGTAGGCATATGTGATACTAAAAACTACAAGAAAAAGTTTCCTTTATCTTTGAACACATCAGCTATGACTCTTATCCAGAATTAGAAGCTTCATAAACAAAATAAACCCGTTAGAAGAACCATAGTTGACTTCACAAGCAAATTACTAGTAGCAAATTGCAACTTATTGAAAAATAATCCCAGTGTATTCTATGCATTTGGTCCTTAATCTTATGGAGGAGTCCATTGGTCATATTTAACTTCAAACAAATATGCTTAAATGGTCCTAATCTTAAGGAATGAAAAAAGTGCAGTTCATGTTAAATGATGAGTTGCTTTTCTGGTGTTAATCTTATGGAGAAACGAAAGTTGTGCAAGTGGTGCAGACCTTATGGAGTGGAAATATTGCACTTGCTAAGGAAAAATGAGGATTTATTGTGTTCTACTTTAGGCGGGAAATGTGGGTAAAACCATTGTCACTTGCTTTGACCATATCTGAGGCACTTTTACAGGGAGGTATTGCAGTCAGTAAAATGCCAGGTTTGTGAAAAGTAGGGAGGTGTTGCACTTATTTTCATAATACGGGTAGGTAAATTGCAGAGTGCCTTAACCACATTGGGTTAAAGTCCTTTTTTCTCACTAAGGAAGATTTCCAGTTAAATAGAGAACACAATGACCATACAACCAAGAAGTTTCAAAATTTCAAATTCAGTAATTCTATTTCATATTGTCAGTGTAATTTTTCTTCAATGTAAAAGACCATACAGAATTAATGTCTAATAATAGACCACTTATCAAAAATATATACTAATGTTCCGCCTGTCGAAAAAATATCCCCTAATATAGTAATATGTAAGTCAAACTAACGTTTCAAACTCCTTGATAATCATATTCCCGATGATACATGCAAGTTATGAAGTATCTTCTAGTTATACTAAGTGTTGAGCCGCCTTGTACTATGTGAAATAACTGGATTTCCTTATCAAATTTACTGAGCTTCTGGATTTTGCCTGTAAGTGCTGGCCGATTTGTATAGAGCAACCTTAACGTCCTTATTAAACAGGTGGAACCAGCGACACTTCTCCCGTTGTCCAATGGATGCAAACAAGTATTCCTGGTATGGATGTTGATGCAGATATGCATGTGTTTTCCCAATTTTTTTATTAATTATATAGTATTCCTTGAGCTGGGAGATTTGGGCATACTTCCCATGGTGATGTCTGTTTCTTTCTTCTGGCATTAAATCAACTCCATGGATTTGACATGAATGATATTAGTCTCTCCACCTTTTTATCGACTTCTCGTTTGTGGGATGTCTCAACATATCGTCTACTTTCTGTGTCATGATAATTGATAGCTCAGAACTCATATTTCCTATATTATTTTTCATTTATTTAAAGAGTGAACTTTATCTCTCCACACTGCTGAAAAGTATTTCAACAGTATTTGAACATGTTCACGTGTTGGGTGAGTAAAACTGTAAAAGCCCCCCTCCCCCCAAAATGGTTATAAAATAGTTTAACTGTTGCCCTATACATTAGAGAAGTACTTATTATGTGTATTACAAGCTGTTAAATTCTTCTATTATACATTAGTAACTATTTGTCTTTATCAGAAAAACCATAATTATTTGCGTTCTAAGTTTGTGTTACATATGAACATATATAGGTAAGCTCCTTAAATGCCAATGTTGATACAATTGTACCGATCTGATCTGTATGTGCTCTATGCTGAAGAGAGTTTTGAAAGCAGCATCTTGTCAGGAAACATTTTAAACTTTTCTTCTTATCTTTCCCATTTTTGACAGGTCGGTGATCCAGTTCAACTGCCAGCCACTGTGATCTCACCTATTGCTGGAAAATTTGGGTAAAGCAACTGCATGTACATACTGTCAATAAAAAGTGTTTTTGCACACTTGACACACAAGTATTTCTTCAAAAAAGTAAATATAATCTTTACTATGAAAATTGTTTATGATTTTTGGGTCTAGACTCTGTATGACAAATATAACATCGGAAGTGTGCAAATTACACCCTTTTAGAAATGAAACTGGAGATATCTTTGTTTTCCTTTTTCGAGAGTGTTCCAAGCAACCAGAAAAGTCCTTGGAAATCCTAATTCTTGTTTCTCTAATTTCATCTTTCTTCCTTGGGCGTGGGATTAACAGATATTGCGTCAGCTTATTTGAGAGACTTCAGAGGGCGGGATATCCAGTACAGATGCTGAAGACTCAATATCGCATGCATCCAGAGGTTTGCGAGCATTCTCGTTTATGGCATTATAAAGTGGCACATTTTATGCAACTGCTGAGACATCAATCCCATATATTCAACGTCCAGACATGTTTGCGAAAGCTCTAGAAACTTTTAGGTCCTTATTCCAATTACTTACAGCAAAATAATACTGTTGTCATTGACCTATTCCCATTTGACTAGAAAATAGATAACTTACCTTTAGAGCTTCCCGAGCTCTAGGTTCGACACCGTTCACTCTTCCATCTTCAGCTGGTCTATTCTGCACTCCCCTAGCAGCATCTCTAATAGGGTAACATTCAACAAGGATACTGATTTGTTTACTGCTGCATTGTGCTTGCATCATATTTTGAAGCATGAGAAATGCGGAGCGCGACTGATAACTCAAAGAAGATCAAATGCTTAAGCATCAAAGTTTCCAAAAGTGAAAAAAAAGTTTTCCTCCCTAGTTTTTAAGGAGAAAGCTTGAAGAGAGATAAGTTGGCTGATACAGTAGTAAGGAGAAAAAATAAAAAATCAGAAATGGGCTTCTTGTAACTAGGAATTGAATGTGTAGGTGGTAAATAGATCTGAGAGGAATAACTTGAAGTTGCCTTTCAATCTAAATTTGGTGATCAGCGATGTCAGTATTTAGTTTCATTTGTGTTTAACCTATGAATCGTGCATCCTCACTGCTTTTCATCTTGAGATAATATGATTTGAAAATGACAGAAAGTGAGGCTTGAGAAATCCACAGATAGATGGTAGATGTAGTGTCCTCGCACGATGTGGAACAGACAACAAAGAAAAAAACAATATAATTGTAACTTCAAATGCGATGTTGGGGTTCATAGGCCCATGAGAGGAAGTTCAAAGGATCTCTATTTTGGAAATATATTGATGTAGCTTTATCAAATTACAAATTGCAGATAAGGAACTTTCCTTCCAGAGAATTTTACGAGGAGGCTCTTGAAGACGGACCTGATGTTGAAGAGCAGACAAAGCGCTCTTGGCACGAATACCGTTGCTTTGGACCTTTTTCCTTTTTTGACATACATGATGGGAAGGAATCCCAGCCATCAGGAAGTGGTTCTTGGCAAAATGTTGATGAGGTTGAATTTGTGCTTGCAATGTATCGCAAACTGGTCTCCAGATATCCAGAGCTTAAATCAAGTTCCCGGTTAGCTATTATATCACCATATAGGCATCAAGTCAAACTTTTGCGTCAAAAGTTTCGAGAAACATTTGGAGTGGAGTCGGACAAAGTAGTTGATATCAACACTGTTGACGGTTTCCAGGTAATCCTTTGATTTTTCTGACAGATTTCCTGCATCATTAGGCACTTGGTTTGTGCTAAATGAGATTCAGGCTTTTGGTTCTGTGAGGGTCATCATACTTGATGGCTTGATGCACCTTCTCCTCTGTATTTGGTTAGAGAGAAATAATTTCACTTTGTTACAGGGACGTGAAAAGGATGTTGCAATATTTTCATGTGTTCGAGCAAGCAAAGATAAAGGCATTGGTTTTGTTGCGGATTATCGGCGAATGAATGTTGGCATAACCAGAGCACGGTCTTCTGTCCTGGTATTCATTTCACAAACGAAAATGATAGTTTTCGAGTACCCAGTCCTCCTTTTCATAAGACAGTTAATGTTCTGTAAACAATGTTCTACATTTTGATTTTAGGTTGTTGGTTCTGCATCCACGTTAAGAAGAGACAAACGTTGGCAAAATTTAGTTGAGAGCGCGGAGCAGAGAAATGCGCTCTACAAGGTAAAAGCTCAAGACAGAACTATCTTAGTAATCTTTGTTGAGAACTTGAGATATATAAGGCATGACCCTGAAAAATGAGGGATGAGTTCAGGAATATAACCAAACTTTAAGTGGTCCTGTAAACTTGTTAACCTTGTGTTGTGAACTAGGAAAATAATTATCTTATCCTTGTGCCATCTAATTTTCCTTTGCTTCCTTGTTTTCGCTCCAACACAGTGTTTGCTTAGTGGTATACATTTTAAGTTTATTTTTTACTGAACTCCGCCTCCAAACTTGCGTGTAGTTTTAATTTTTTCCAGTTTTATTGTGTTCTTTTGGTGCCACCTCACCTTCAGTCTTAATTTCCGTCCTCTAATCAACACATTTGTATATTTGTCTTCGCTTTTAGGTTTCCAAGCCCTACGATGAATTCTTCAGTCAGGAGAATCTCAAATTAATGGAAGTGGAAGCTGTGCATGACAAACCTGAGGCACCTCCAGAAGATATGGACATTGAAGTGCCCGTTGCTGCTGAAGCTGATCAAGCCCCACCCGAAGAACATGATTGGGGTGATGCTGGAGAAGAAGGGGGCTACGATGAGGACTAGGTTCGTCTATAATTGTTTCTGCCATCATTCTTTGACCAATATTGTTCCCGAAGGCTCTCAATTCGTATGTACACTAGGCGTAATTTATAGGAATCATAATTATGTCCCAATCATTTTAGTATAGAGACTGAATTTCAATTGATTATTAGGAGCTTGGAACAACTTGACATAGATTGTGTAGGGCTAATCTTATCATAAATGATTACTTGTACGTGGTGTTTCAAAAGGGTTGTCATAATGTAATATTAAATCAGCAGTAGTTCTCAATGTGTAAAGCCACTTTTTTTTTCTTCATACCAACCATTTCGTATCAATCAGCTGTGATTCCTTCACACTAATTGGGTTGGTCAGTGAATTTTCTCTGTAGTACTTCCAATAATTTTGAAGAAATTTGCAAGTTTCGTAAGCAAATATCGTCTAAGATATGTTTTGAAAACGTTACAGCAGCTTCTTAAATAGGCTTACAATCAAGCAAATAATTTATGCAACCAACTTTTCAGTAATGTACTGAAAAACTTTGTAATAGTTTTTCTTCTTCTATAAACAGGAAGCTTAGACTAGTCATTTTGCACATCAATTTCAATTTTACCAAGAGAAGAAGCTGTTTCCGAAATTTTGTACATCAATTTCAAGCAAAATAAAATATTTCCATCTTTTTTCAAATTATTTCTCTTTATCTCTTCTTGTAGGAGTATTTTTTTAATATTTTATGGCAGGGCCTAAATTTTCCACGATAGAATCTGTCTCTCTCATAACCTATGTGCCTCATACTCTTAAAAAATGACAATGAATTTGTGTCGGATCCTCTAAAAGTAATGCATTTTTAGAAGATCTGACATGAGTACGGCGTCAATTTTGGAGAGTCCAAGCATAGCTCATTAGTAAATACTAGTTGTGAGTTACAAGATTGGAATCCATTTACCAAGTTGAACTTTGGAGGAACGCTGGTGATTTTGAAATTGAGTGAGAATGTAAATTTAACTTTTTTACTTTAGAAAAAATATTTACACAAAAATGGAGATAATGACAAAAATGGATAAGTTCTAAAAAAGGAAAAGAAAAGCAAAGAGATCAATACACTGAATCGGGAACTGATAAAGGGAAAAGCCACAGAATAAGAAGGAAATCAAGTTTGACACGTAAAGTCCCAAACCACTGACGTCACTCTTTCTCAGTTCCACTCCGCCAACCCCACCCTTATTTTTCTGACACTATTTACTCTTAATTTTTTTTATAATGGAAATATAACTTAATCTAAAGTATACAGTTTTTAACCTAGCATATGTGAATCCGTCCGTTATCTAAGCGTTCATTACTTACCAGCTCCATCTCTCTCACCCTCTTTTATTTTATGAGTAGCATATGTGAATCCGTCTGTTAAGTCCAGTGACACTTTGAGCATTTTTCTAATCCATTATCATATCCACATTTCACCACAAAAAGACATATATATTCTTAATTCAATAAAAAAATTAAAAATATATTATTTCGAAATTAATTATTTACTCACTTGATAAATATGTTAACATAATTCGAGTCAGATATAACCGACTTGAAACCAACTCATATTTTATCTTTTATATCGCCTCTCTTTTGTCTTAAAAGAGGAAACCACTAGTTCCAACCTTTCATTCATTCTCAAAGAAAAAAAATTCTATTATAATTTGAATTAAAAAAGTCATGCGAAAATCTCTTATATTTTACTTTACGTTATGTAAAATAAAATTCTTATAAATAATTTAATATAATTAAAAGAAAATTTTAATGAGCACGAAATGATTCTAGAGAAGCATTTACTTACTTGTCGGATACGGGGGAGAATGATGCTTGCGCAAAAGACAAACGAATCTACTCAAAATAATAGAAAATGGTTTCAGGAGAATAAGGCATTTTTTTTTCCTTTCCGTCTTTTTCTCGTTTTTGCAGTCTGCTAATTTATTTTTCGTAAGTCATTTTGTTAAATTTGCATGTCGGCAATCTTTTGAATACTGCGACAGCAATTTATGCAGGCTGAAAATTTCTTTATTTATTTATCAACAAGTCAACCAATTATAATAATTTGTAAACTTCTTACAACAAACTTTTTTTCTATAAGACTTAATTACTGGAAAATTCTTCGGTTCAAGAAACTTTAATCGTATTTTTTGCAATTTAAAGTTAAAAAATAGTATAAAATTTAAATTTCACCATTTTCTTTCTAGGCGATTCAAGTTTTAGAGGTTTATTTTCCTTCTAAGATTTTATCAAAATATACTTTTTGCCTCTTAGTCTTCCTTTTTCTTGATATACTAGTACAAGGAAAGCAAAAAATATATACTATATTTATTTTATGCAAATAAAAGGAGAAACATCAACATAGAGAAGAAACGAGCGTCCTTATCAGAAGTAAATTGAATCTAAAAGCGTAATGACAAGTATACCCCCATAAATCTATGACATGACTATCGCATGCAGTCTTTACTTTATCTACTGCTGTACAGCTTTTTATCCACCCAGCCACAGTAATAAATGTGGAATTCAGGCTTTTAACTTGATCAAACTAAGAAAATTAGCTAGCTAATAATATGAGTATTATCTGAAATGATTTAAAGAGACAATAATTCACTCTCTCTGAAAAATAGTACTCCCGTGATAAGAATATGTACATGGAAATTAAAATCAAAGGCTCTAAAGTCAAATTCCATTCATTTCTTCAACAAAATAAAAAACAAAAGGGCAAAAAGATATACCAGTTCAAAAAACAGTGAGAATTTGAAGTATTGCCTCTACCCTATATCATACATTACAACTTGCAATTTGAGGAGTTTATTTTTTCATCTAAGTACTGTAACTTCTCAAGTAAATATTTATAACCTTTCTGTGGACCTAATGCAATTTTGGTGTAATTTGTTAAATATGGACATTTTGGTTTCAAACAAAGATAAACATATAATTTCACATTGAAGAATAAATATTTGCTGTTGGTAATCCAATTTTTTTTTTGTTTGACTAGGGTATGACATTTTATGTATTCTAAAATATAAATAAAGGTTTTTACCTCCACATTTTGAATTTTGAAAAGAAATTTGAAGTTAAAATTGGAAAAAAAACATTTGAAAATTCTAAATTATCTTTTAATAATAATAATAAGATTTGAAGCATGTACTCCTTTTGTCTCAATTTGAGTAATATTTTTTGCATTTCGAGATCAAGCTGTATGAACTTTGACAAACATCTTAAAATATATTTTTCTATCAAATTTATATGAGAAAAGTTACAACTTATAATATTTTATGTAGGTTTTCAGTATATAAAATTTAATTTTAAATATTAAATTAATCTAATTTAATTTAACTTTAAAATTTTACCAATTACTAAAAGTGAAAAGTATTACGTACATAAATTAGTATGAATGGAGTAGTAATTGTTTCCTAGGCTAGAGGAGGTGTACGGTAAAAGGTAAATAAAACAAGGGATCCCATAAAACAGTTTATTTTCTTGAAATGGGGGAACTAGGATTTGATCCCTTTGGAGAAAAAAACATTGTACATAAAACACACTTTCTTTGTGTCTATGTACTTGCATACTCCTAACTTCACAAACCACTTTAAACTGTGTTCCTCTTTGGAGTTTCTCTCTTACAAAAACTAACACTTTCAAATTACCAGTCAACAAGAACAACAACAACAACAAGAAAAACTCATACAATAAGAAAAAGATCCAAACTTTCCTTCAATCCCCTCAAGAATCAGTTATTGAGTATTAAAATTCTAGCAAAAAAAGAGAGAAACGAGATCCCTAAAAAGACGGCGTCAAAGGTGATGGCTTCATCATCAAGAACGCCTAATTCGGATCGTTCTTCTCTTCAAAACCCAACTTCTTCATCTTCTTCTTCTTTACATTCTGATCCTTCTAGAAACTTCGGTTCTATGAACATGGATGAAATCCTCAACAACATTTACTCTGATCCTACCGACCCTTTTTCTTCCACCAACACCACCACCCCTACCACCGATGTGGGTCCCAATAAAACCGTAGATGAAGTCTGGAAGGAAATTGTAGCAGGGAGTAATAGTAGGGAGCCAGAGATGACTTTGGAGGATTTCTTGACCAAAGCTGGTGCTGTTACAGAGGAAGATGTTAGAGTTCCGGTGTCTGCCGGAGGAGGGTTTGTGGTGGATAATCCAATGAATTGTCAGTTTCCAGTGGGCATGCAGAGTAATGGACCTCCAGGGGGGTATGGTAATATGGAACCCCAACCCCATATGGGATATGGAAATGGGGGGGTTGTGGCTATTAGTGCAACTGGGAGTGGTAGTGGAAGAGGGAAGAGAAGGTCAACTGTTGAAGAATTGCCGGTTGATAAAGCTACACAGCAGAAACAGAGAAGGATGATCAAGAATAGAGAGTCTGCTGCCAGGTCTAGAGAGCGAAAACAGGTGCATTTTTTTAGTAAATTTCTAATTATGTGGATGGTTGTAGCTATTTTTTATTATGTTGGGGTGAAATTTTGAGACTTGCATGTATGTTTTTACTGAAATTTCAGGCTTATACAGTGGAATTGGAGTCTTTGGTTACTCAATTGGAGGAGGAAAATGCTAGGCTGTTGAGAGAAGAGGTTAGTTCTAGTTCTTACAAAAGCGTGATTGATCTTGTTTGTTTTACATTTTAGATGACTGAAAGTTTAATTCTTTTTCATTTGAATTTGTTTTTTTGAAGTGAAGTTTTCTGGTAGTATAATTTTGATAAATTGAATCAACTTTCTTCAGATTTACAGCAAAAAGGGTTCTTTCAAACTTGCTTGTTGTTATTCGGGAGTATCGAAATCATCATTTTGTAACGATTCATTAGCAGGGGCGGCAGATCCAATGTATCGGTACTGGGTTCATCTAAACCAAATACTTTCGACACGGAGCATAAATTTATGTGTAAAATGTTTACTAAAATTGCAATAAATACTAAATATGAACCCATAACCTTAAAGATATAACAGGCTCAATGCTAAAACCTTAAAGATTAAACCTATAAATTTAAATTCTGGATCCGTCTCTGTTCAATAGGCTAGCTTTTCTATTCACTTCACTCGTTTACAAAAAGTTTTTAGCTTTATGAATTTCAGTGTCACTGTTCTGTAGCCTCATTCATCTCAGCATGCCCAATACCTTCATTTTGGCTTCTGGCTTTGGTTATATTCCTAACTTTAGGGTACTTGTGAATTTCCATTTTCTTGGTAATAAAAGCACGTCTTCCTTCCGTTCATTGTATTGTTAAGAACTGTAATGCTGCTTATTAGTAGTCATGATTTCTTGTTACTTGGAGCACGTAAATTAAGCTTTGTGAACATATTCTGTTCCAAGAAATTTCTAAAAGAACCGATTTTTTTTGGCCTAATGCAGGAGGAGAAGAATAAGGAGAGACTTAAGCAGGTATGAGTTTTGCTCTTTTGCTCCATAATATGCCACTTCAGTAATAAAATTTTAGGATGCGTTAGAAGTGATATTCTTGGTGTATATATTTTTATGTATTGCTCGATCAATTCTGAATTTTCTTGCTTGGATAATGCTTCTACTCTTAACTGTTTCTTATCTCTTTCAGTAACGTTAGTATTATTTTCTGTTTTCTCTGGATGAACTGAGCTCTGTTATTTTCCACCTCCCTCTTCTATAACATTAGATTTGTTCGTTTCTTGTGTATGACCATTTCTTGTGGCATTATTGCTTGTTGCTAGTTATTCTCTTGTGCACATGGAGAGGATAATCAACCGATTAACTGAGCAAATTCAACTCAAATTTTATCTGTACTCACTATTTTTAGCGTGAGGATTCAGGAAAGTGTCAAGCAGTTCATAAGCAGCTAGTTCTTCATGTGGTAGTCCTTTATGCAACATTGCCAAATGATTCACCTGTTTCCTTGTAAAACTGCGACTCTCGACGATCATTAGAAAAGTGCTTCTTGAAATTGCTATTATTTTTGCATTTGGCTTCAAAAAAGCAACTTAATATCAAAAGGTTCCTACAAATAACAGATCCTGGAAGGTTATAAAATTGATAACATGGCAAAACAAAGAACCAGGATCTTATAGATGAAGTTGATCGTTAAAATGCAGATCACAGTGGAAATATATACCTACACGCATTGAATCGAGATGTGTTTGATTTTCTATGGATAACTCCAAGAGTAACTGCCAGATGTCTGTAATTCAACTCCTGTGAATAATAATTTTTGCAACTCTCTCCTTCTTTCCAAACCACCTGTGGAACTCCTTTAAATTTGTTTTTTCTTACATTTTCATGATCTTTCTTTCCCTTTTCAATAAGGAAATACCTTTTGCTCAGTCATACCTTTGTATGTAAATTCACCATTCGTGCTACTTGCTTAGGCATTCGGTATAAGGTTTATGTTTCAAACAGTCAGTTAGAGCTGGGACATGATTCCATGAAGTTCTCCCTTGCAATGTTTCTTATATTCTTACTGACACTTATGCTTGTAAGGAGATTAGTTATTCCTCTTTAAAGCATCAATCACATGCTGTCTTAATTAGTTATTCCTCTTTAAAGCATCAATCACATGCTGTCTTAATGTCAGTGTAAGGGTTATGGCCATATTTATGAATGAAAATACATTTACTTGATCAAAAGAAAAAATGTCATAAAGATCAGGGAGGTTGAATTTTTTTACTACAACTCTGCCTTTTGATCATTGGCTTTGCGTCGGTCTGCTTTTGTTATTTCAACAAAACTTGTTATTAGAGACATCTTAAGCTGTTCTTTTTCCCCTCAATAGAAAACTTTCAAGTAGTTATTACTTATTAGGTATATAATGTGAGAAAAGGGAGAGATAATGAGAAAAAACCAAATAGGATCTTGGGAGAAGAGTGGAAAGAGCTGGAGGATTCCAATAGAAGATTAAACATTTCACAATATTAATCTTTTCTTTTATTTTTGTGGAGGCAGTTACCGGGGTTTTATAGGGAAAAGGAAGTAATGGGGTTTCAAAAAATTCAAATTGTCCCCTACTGTACACGACCTTGTATGGTCGTATATATCAAATTTTAGAGACCGGTAGCTTTTTGAACCTAGTTTTAAATTGAGATTTGTATGTGAACTGTGTGTGAAGTCTGAATAAGATGTGTTTCAGTTGTTGGAATGTATCCTTGTCATCTCTTCGTAAAATATGTATTCTGACTTTGTTTCACCGTTGACTCACTTTTCATATTATTTCCGTGCAGATTATGGAAAACCTGATGCCAGTTGTAGAGAAGCGAAGACCACCAAGAGTTCTGCGAAGAGTTCAATCAATGAGCTGGTAGGTTGTCGTAAAAGCTCCTTAACCATATGAAGTATCAATGACGGTGCTGCTGAAAGCTCAGAGGAGGAAGAGGTTGTTCTGGTTACCAAAGGAACTTGGACCGTACATAATCTGTAGTTTAACTTATTAGATGATGGAACCGTTAAAGATACCACTTCCAAACTGAAGCTGAGAAAAGCTGCTAAGTTCTATTATGAATTATGCATGAAGGGGGGAGTATGTAGTGTTAGGCTAATGCTTTGATAGCTTTCTATAGTTTGTTCGCGTAGTTAGAAGAGAATATACTGTACTGTTAGCTTCCGCAGGCATATCATGCTGGTTGCAGGGAAGAGTGAAACTTGGTTCTCTGTTTATACTACCTAACTAATGTTACAGTAGTGTCTGTTTTTAGAATAAGAATTGATCTTGCAATTATGAGTATTCATGTGCCCAGTCTTGAATTTTTGTCTGCTTTACACTGGATTAGCCACAGCGAAATTGGGTATTGAAGCAAAGTAATGTATTATTTCCTGTGTCTTGCAATTTGATCAAATGGTGATTGATTATAATGGATTGAGAATTAGTGGATGTAAGAAGTGTGTATACCCTCTTTTCTAGTCCATCTAAGAGTCGGAAATAAACACGAGGGAAAGAAGTGTATATACCCTCTAACAAGGCTCAAGGCTAAGAGCAGTGGATACAGATAGAAGACCAAACCTCTTTTCCCCAAAGCAAGTTTTGCGGCCAACTTTAGTGGCACCCTCTGCTAAGATTTCACTCACTCTCCATTCTTTTCTAAATAAATAAAGCACTTTGGGCCTGATTTTTCTTGTCACAAGAAGTATAAAAGAGGTATTCTCAGCGCGAGGGAGATCATCTGCCCCATGCAACTAACCAGTTCTCACGGTTCACCAATTTCATGGACTAATTTCATGGACTAAGCTAAAAGAGTGATTCAGTCGATTCAAAGAAACAGAAAATACCCCGCCTTGGCATATAGTAGTACGTTATTCTCAATATTTGTTGGTGGACTTGTATGACTATCTCAAAGATAAGATTTACTCTCATATCATGTGAAAGTCTCTCTTCTAGACACTTGCACTATCATAGTGAGAAAATTTTATTTATTTCAAGTCAGCAATATTGTCAAAGTCGAGCATAATCGAACATCCTGTCAAGAAAAGTATGGTGGGATCCAGAATTACCTAGCTCCAAAACAGTTGTAAGAGGAAACAAATTGTATCATGTCTGACATGTCACATCACAATTTGGGAAATTTCAACCATAAGATTTAAAAGCGAACGAATTGACTGTTTAACATAACAAGAATTTAATTTCTCTAAGCCCTTTGCTCTCATCATCGCCACTGGTCCATAACTTTCCATCACTAATTTTGAATGTAAAACATGTAATGCCAAAATCCGCTACTCGTTTTGGTTTCATTGTACTTCAAAAATCACAATACACAGAATTCCAAGTTCTTTGACTCATTAATTGTCTAAAATACTACTTAATTCTATAAACAGTCAAATAAAATTCATTTTAATCATGCTCCAATTTTATATGCCTTGCTACAGGCTGTTCTCACATGGAATTCTAACCCCCACTCTAGATAGCAAGGTAAGTAGGGACTATGCCTGTCAACCGGTTCCGTGTAACCGGTTTTAACCGGTAACCGGACCGGTTAAACCGGAACCGGAACCGGAACCGGTATAACCGGTTAACCGGTTCCGGTTAACCGGATATTAGTTAACCGGTCCGGTTCCAAATTTTTGTTAACCGGAACCGGTTAAACCGGTTTAACCGGAACCGGACCGGTTAAACCGGTTAAACCGGTTAAAAAAAAAAAAAAAAAAAAAGAAAAGAGCCGTTGGACTTGGGCCTCGGTAATGGACCGTTGGCAACGGTCCATTTGCAAAAATGGCCGTTGCCAAACGGTCATTTTCTTAATTTTTGGCCCCCAAATTTTTTTTTTTAACACTTTAACCCCTCCCCCACCCCTATATAAACCCTTCTTCATTTTCATTTCAATTCACTCTTCTTCATCTTTCTCTCAAATCTCAATCTCTCAATTATAGTTACTTTGCAATAATTAGCCACAAAGTCTTATTATAGTTTGAACTTTCAATTATTAATTTTGCAATTATAATATTGTTGGTGGAGTTGGTGATTTTGCAACAATCCGAAGTAGCTTTGGTGGATTTGCAATTCTAGCCGCCTTCGCTTTGTTGGAAATTATTCCGGCAATTTGGTACCTTCGTTCCAACTCTATCTTTAATTTTTGCAATTTAATTCTAGCAATTTATTTTTCGAAATTTAATTTACGCAATTTAATTCTAGCAATTTATTTTTTGAAATTTAATTTACGCAATTTAATTTGTTGTAATTTATTTTATTGTGATTTAAATTATTTCTATTTAATAATGTCAAAGAGATTAAGACGTGGTGCCGGTAGTAGTAGTCGTACTGTTAGGGGTGCGCTTAATGAGGAAACATTTGTGGAAGAAACACCTAATTTAGGTATTGATGTTGGTGGAAATAATCCACTTTTAGGTCATGAGGCAATGCAACAACATTTTACCGACACTTTTAATGAAGACTTAGATGATGATGATGATGATGAAACACAACCCCCCGAAAATCCTATAGGAGATACAGGTCCTGCACAATCACATACACAAGACAAACCGCCTAGAACTCGTAGGCCAACAGCTAAAGTTTGGAAATTTATGACTAAGGATAGGGAAAATCAATCAGTTACATGTACCCTATGTGGACAAGTATTTAGTTTTAAGCAAGGAACTGGTAAGGATGGTGGAACGGGTACACTAAATGCTCATATGAGAACCAAACATATGGATGTTTGGGGAGAGCAAACGGGTTCAAATGTGGGGGGGATTCAAATGACGATAGACCCACGAACTGGTAGAAATTTTAAGTATGACAAGAAAAAAGAACGCGTAGAAGTAGCTAAAATGGTAGCTTATGATTGTTTACCATTTTCCTTTCCCTCGGGTTTAGGGTTTGTTACTTACATTCAACGTTGTTATAACCCGTTATTTGAGGGTATTCCTAGAAGTACTTGTAGAGCCGATGTTATAGATTTGTTTAAAAAATATAGATTTTATTTGCGTCATGTATTTAATTCTTTAAATTGTAATGTTTGTCTTACCGCTGATTTGGGTCTTAGTATTAACCATTTAGATTTCTTTGCTATTACATGTCATTGGGTTGATGACAACTGGGTTATGCAAAAAAGAATTATAGCTTTTTTATACGACGAAGGAAAAGGTCGTCACGATGGAAAATTTTTAGCCGATTCAATGTCTACTATAATGAGATTTTTTAACATTTATAGAAAAACACTTTGTATTGCTTTAGATAATGCTTCTAATAATACAAAGGCAATTGGTCTTTTAAAAAGAGAAATAAACCCTCCTCTAAGAAATATTTTTCATGTAAGATGTAGTTGTCACATTTTAAATTTAATTGTTAAAGATGGTCTTATGCATTTTGATGATTCTGTTCAAAAAGTTAGAAATGCTGTTGCGTTTCTTTTTTGTAATGCTAATAGGGGAAGAATTAGAGATTTTAAGAATGCTTGTGTGGAAAATAACCTTAGACCTAGGAAAATTCAAGTAGAAATTGAGACTAGGTGGAACTACACTTACATTATGCTACAACAAGCATATGAGTATAGGATTCCCATACAACAAGTTCACAACAAATATAATATTGATAGTGAGGATTGGTTAACTTATAGGCATTGGGAAGATGTTAAAGAATGTATTGAATATATATAGTAGATATGTATATAAGTATATATAGTATATATATTAAGTTATACACATATATAAGTATATATAGTATATAAGTATATATATTATATAAATATATATAGTATATATTGTATATATAGTAGATATGTATATATAGTATATATATTAAGTTATACCTATATATCTATTAAGCTATCCTATATATAGTATATAGTACATATATATAGTATATATATTAAGTTATACATATATTTAGTATATATATTAAGTTATACATATATATAAGTATATATAGTATATATATTAAGTTATACATATATATAAGTATATAGAGTATATAGTACATATATATAAGTACATATAGTATATATATATATATATATATATATTAAGTTATACATATATATAAGTATATAGTACATATATATAAGTATATGTAAGTTATACATATATATGTGTATGAAAAGCATTATTCTGTATTGCTGACTTGCTGTTAGGCTGTTAGTCAGTAAATATTTAAACTTTAATTATAAAATTGTATAACATATGTAAATATACCTACAATATACAAATAAATACTATAATATATATATATAATACAAAAAAAAAAAAAAAAAAAAAATTTAACGAGTCCAAACCGGACCGGTTCCGGTTTGGACCTTCAAACCGGTTAACCGGAACCGGTTAAACCGGAACCGGTTAGGCGGTTCCGGTTTTGGAACCGGAACCGGCCGGTTTCCTAACCGGTTACCGGTCCGGTTCCGGTTGGAACCGGTTGACAGGCATAGTAGGGACCAACAATAACTGCTCAATTTCATGTGCAACCCATCTTATTGACATATGGGATGAATACATGCTGCAGACATGTGAGGTTGACAGCAAAAATAATTATTTATCTAATAAACATGAAAATTTGAACCAAAAAAAAATGAAGAACAATAAAAAAAAGGTATCAGCTTCAACATTAATTGAGGTAAGGTATATTTCATTATTAAAGTAACATGAAATATTCAGGAGTTGCTGTCTTGAAGTAGCACGTTGCCCAATGCAGAGGCAACAATCCAACATCCATTTATCCCAGATAAGAGGTAACTCTACCTGCAGATAATGTAACATGACAAGAATTCCAAGTTGCAGAGACAGTTGCTTAATTTATTCTAGCCAAAATATAGAATGGGGAATTGCAGAATGCACAAATCCAGTAAGGTAAGTGACTGTATCAAGGACACTGGAGGATATACAATTATAACTGAGTGCTGCAAAGGTAACAAAGGACAACTAAGGATCAAGTATAATCAGAGTGAGAAAGGAAATCAACAACTACGAAAAAGAATGATGCAAGCTTAATTTTTGCTTCAGTGCAAGTAAAATGATCCCTCGATTGCTGCTGGAAGGAAATAGAGGAAAACACTAAAACGCGAAGAATAAGGTGGTTGAATAAGATAAAATCTTGCATTTGTCCCTGCCGTTCAAAAACAAATTGCAGTCTTTTTATTTTGGGATTCTAGTTGATAGTGCACCTGTAAACGAGCTAATTACATTCCTAACATTATGCATCTGTAAGACATTGAAATCTCTGCACGGCAAAACTATCGTTAGATGATTTCTGCATATGGTAAATACTGCCTGAAAATATGACTTGTTCTAAAATAAATATCATAGAAAGAGAATAGGGCAAATTGAAAAGGTATTATGAACTTAAAATGCTAATTCTTATCACAAGCTCTTCAAATTTCCACATCATTGACAATACAAGAATTGCTGTGTATTCATCAGTTAATATGCATGTCGCCAAGGAGATACAACAAATCAATAGCTGCATTCAAGTAAAAGTATAATAATAACAAACACCATCTCCACCCCCTCCCAGAAAAAGGGGAAAAAATGAAAAAATTTAGAAACCATCACAATCCAGAGCATGAAAAATGGAAGCTGGTTTTACATAAAGTATAGTAGTACATACAATCTTACCTGCTAAATTGCTAGATTTGTTTTTCCCTTTTAACTTACTTAATGCCAGAAAAACCAAAATAAAGACGTATATGAAATCACATTTAGTTCGATGTTGTCGACAACTTGAATTCTAAGGCTGATTTGCACTTCCCAGGAGTTCAAGACCCTCTGCCCGGCAACTCATAATTTTTCTGAATACTTCCTTTAAATGGCGTTCTAGTGGATAAAGGCCAATCTTAAGAGCTTCACAGACAGCTGATAAATCTTTTCCACCCAATTTTACTTCTTCCATCTGATCCTCGGTCAATGGTAACTGAACAGAGTCTATCAAGTCAGTCAAGTGATGGACACATTTTTCTATCTGATAAACTTCCTTCAATAATCCACTTGAATTTCGGAGCTCTGGCTTCTTAGCTTCATCCATTATCCTACCATGAAGCAACCAAAGGGGATTGCTCCATGAGAATTGCCTCGGGATAGAAAAATGAATTTGGAGGCTTCGATCTTGACAAGGGACAGCAGCAACAAGAACCCAAAGTACAAACAGGAGAATAAAGTTCATTGTAAAGATAAGGTTTGCTATCCCATTTGTTGCAGCTACTTCATGTCCACGTGGAGCAACCAAGTGACTTGCAATTGACTGGAGCTGTTTAGATGCTGACCAAGTTTGAGACACGCTCCAAGATAAAGACCTTGAGTGCCCAGAAGAAGGACGACGCTGGTGATCCTTGGTCTTATTATGGCGTCCAAAAGAACGGTTCCTCTGAGAGAAAACAGATCCACTTTCTTTCTCATCTAGCATCACAAGAGCCAAATCCATAAGACTCTTTCTAGTCCGACGAAGCTGACCTTCACCAATCATCTTTTGTCGAGAATCCAATGCGGAAACCACGATTTCCAAATGCTTCTGCCAGAGTCGAATCTTCCCAATCCCATCACGGGCTGCATTGCAAATATCAAGTGCCTTTATAGTTCTATCAAAGTAGTCAGACAAAAGCTTATCTTGAGGGGATTTCAAGAGGAGTTCCTTATTGTTACACAATACGATTCTGAACTCTTCCTGACAACTGGTAAACGCGTCTAGTAACTTCTGAATCCATGCAATGGAAAGGAATTCATCAGCAGAAGCAACCGACAGTTCTTGAAATCGAGTGGACACTAGTTTCTGAAATGCTTCCTGATCAATCTCCTGGATATTAGAATCATTGTTCAATTCCAAGGAATGAACCTGTTGTTCACTTCTAATACTCATAATTGAACGACGGAATGAGGCAAACGGCATTGAAGAACCATGACTATCTGAAGAAGGCATTTTATTTTAACCTCACAATCTTTTTTCTTTTTTCTTTTTGTGATAATGTAAAGTAAGATGAGACCTCCTCAAAATCTTAAAAGCAGCTCAACCCAGATTATTGTATAGAACCCAGGCATAAAATACCTTCAACTACTGCAATTGACATAACACCAAACAAAATTCAGCAATCCTACAAATCAATTATCAATAAACCAAAAGAAGAAAAGAAAACAGCATTTCTAGGTTTCAATATTGCAATCCTACAAATTTCCAAAAGGAAACACAAACAGAAACAAGACTACACACCATAATTCAGCAAAACTTATATTAAAACAGAAACAAGACTACACATCATAATTCAGCAAAACTTATATTAAAACAGAAGCAAGACTACACATCATAATTCAGCAAAACTTCTATTAAAACAGACCCTTTAAGGGTTTGAACAGTTACAATTCAAAACCAAAACCAAAACCCAAACCCCACTTCAAATTTCAGACAGGTAAATCAACAAAATCAAATTTCAAACTCAAAAACCAAACCCCAGATCAAAATTCAATTCCAAGAATTAGATCCTACAAACAATTTTCCAAACAGATGAAAGAAACAAATAAAAAGATTGTAACTTTCAGCAAATAAACTGAAAAAGATAAAAGAAATTGAAACGTAAGGGGAAAGGAAATAAAGAATTACCTATAAAGAGCAAGTTGGACATGTTTGAAGAGGAAGAAAGAAAGAGAAGATATATTTAACCCTAGACAAGGACAAGGAGGCCCCCTTGCCTTTGTTGGTGACAAAACAATTTTGGGTTGCAAATCAAGACGTATTTAAGAAGCAATATGAAAAAAGAATAAACTAAAAATATTGTTAAACAAACTATTAAAACAACAGAGCGTTTTTAGAGGTAAAGCATGATTTTCTTGATTTGCGAACAAGAATGTTTTTTTGGGTTTTTTTGTGTTATGGTGTTTGATATTTGGTCTTTTTGTATTTTGTCCCCCCTTAAAGTTTTGTCTTCGTTTACTTTTTTTATGGTGCTTAATGCTTTTACACTTTATTCTCCTTTGTATATATATTCTCTTTATGGTTCTTCCAAATCACAATTATACCCCCATAATGCAATTGTTTGCTTCCTCCTTACACCATTTGGCATCTTTGTATTTGATTACACGTAGAAAAACGAATAATATGGATAAATTATGTACTATCTGACCCGGCGAAAGATAACAAATATTTATTGAAATAATGGATGTGTGAAAAAAGTTTGCCCGAACAATATCTTTTACAAGGGAGAAGTAAACCGTCAATAGTGATGAATGTAACTTTTGCTGGCGGTCCATGTGCACCAACTATATTTGATTCGAATTCATATATGAACAAAAGCATAGTACTATACCTTTAAAAAACAAAAACAAAAATAGCGTCTGTGACAATTTATGCCCAATTTTATTTTTTGTGATTTTTTTTTTCTCATGAGCAAGTTTTTCTTATGAGGGATATGGAAAAATCAGGGCGGGAAAAGACATGTCGTTTGAGCCAAAAAAAAAAAAAAGTGTTAGCTATCGTGCTAATGAGTTAGTCTTAGCAATTAGCATCCTAACAAAGCTAAAATCTTTGTTTATGTTTGATAGCTTTGACAAATTAACCAATTCTTTAACAATAATATCCGCAAGTTATGTGCAAAGTGTCTCTATGTGGGCGTACCAGTCATGACTTGATAAAGTTTTAAGTGAAATAATGAACATTTTATTAAAGTAGTTGAAAGTGATTTGCTTTGGATTTTATGTGTACAACTTCTAAAAGACTTCCAGTTTAATTTGACGTAGAAGTAATATATTGATAGTTGACTAGTCAAAGAAGTTGGTGAAAGATCAGTTTGCTAAGGATTGAGGAAGACTCAGATAACCAGAAAAAGAGAAAGGAAGAATCGAACACTCAGATAACCGTTTCAATCAGTTATGTTAAATCATATAAAGGAATTAAACTTGGGTAAAGGAGAGCCCGGAGCACAAAGCTTGGGTAAAGGGCAGCCTGGTGCATGAAGCTTCCGCTATGGCGGAGTTCGGGTGAGGGCCGAACCACAAGGATCTATTGTACGCTTGTTTTACCTTGCATTTCTGCAAGATGCTGTTTCCACGGCTTAAACTAAATGTCCTTAAAGTAAGTAATTCTAACATAACATTCCATGTATTTTTTTTTTTAACATTCCATGTATTGTTATAGAGTTAATGGCTAAAAAAAACCCCCTTAAATTATTTTGCTAGTTTAATACTTAAACTATGTCTTGTTTCCGTTACTTTCTTAAAATATGATTTTCGGGCATTAAAATCCCCCCACTTAATATTTATTAGGGTGTACATTTCACGCTCCTAAAAGACTTAAAAAATTTGTCAAGTGGCACCACATGCATCATTTAAATTTAGAGTTAATACAAAAAAAAAAAAAAAAAAAAAAAAAACCTAAACTATCACTATTTTGCAAGTTTCAAATTAAAATATCGGGTGTTTTTGTTACTCCCCCACTCCGAACTATAATTTTCGAAGGTTAAAACCCCTTGGAAGAATATTGTTCAATGCGCCTAGTGACATACACTTGACATTATATTTTCAGCCCAAATTAAAGTTTACCAAAGTTAACACAAGAAATTAAATAAACTAGTTAAAAGGTCATTACAAACTCATTACTATCTGTTCCTTCGTGGGGGCAGAGGGTTTAATGTTCTAAAATTATAGTTCAGTGGATAACAGAAATCTTTCAATAGTTCACATGTGAAACTCGCAAAACAAGGATAATTTGTGGGTTTGTTTAGACATTATAAAAGCCACATAGTTTAAGTATAAACCAGCAAAACATTATAGTTTGGGGGTGTTAGCCATTAACTCATTTTTATTTACAGTTACACCACATAATGCTGTTGACGAGGTAATGTGTCTTAACAGTAACCACATAATGATCTGGTCGGACGGATGCTCTCTTATTACACTTTCATGAGCATAAAATGTAACTTCATTTTCCGGTGGAAATTCTTGTAAATGGCAGTGATCCAGTGCCTTGGTATTGATCAGAGAAGTCTCAAGACTTTAAATGGCATCAACAAATAAACTTGTTTTACAACTTCTCACCGGAACAAAGATATGATTATAATCAGGTTTTTTAGGGACAATCTCCATTTCTAATGGTGAAAAGAAGGACGTACAATAAATCCAGAATAGAAGCATTACAGTTAATAATATTAGCAACCTAATGTAAAAATGTTTAGCCTCTATTCACAAGCCAATTTTGTGTCAAAGCTGCTCAAGCAGATAGCGAAAGCCTGAAATGCAGATAGGGGATACCGGTAGTCCATGGTAAACATATCTTTGCCTACTTTCCCGAATTGCAAGATGATTTTGTCATGGTCTGATTGGCTTGTTGGCGGCTGAGAGGTTGTAGGTCCCGCAGCAGGTGGTTGAGTGGCAGCTATCAACTGAAAATTCTTGACAGATGCAACTGTCACCCGCCCTCGAAAATTTAGGCACCAGCACTGCAGTTGTTCATGCCATCGAGGGGCCTTGTTCTTCAGGACCAGTGGTTTTCCCTTGCTATCGTCTTCCTCATTAGTTGATGATCCTCCAGCAATATCAGAAAATCGCGCGCTACTGAACTCAGTGGAATGATCAAGTGACTTTGAGAAAGAGATACTGCGAAACGAATCCTCGAGGGGCCTTGAGAGAAGCTCTGGTTGGCCAGGCACAGAGCCACCAGCGTCAAGTGCTGACGCAGGAATTGAGTGCATAACACAGTGCATTCTCCGCGGACCCCGTGTTCCAAGCACATTCAGCTCGTATGTGATCTGGGATATGGTATAGCTTCCAGTTGTTGGGACTTTAGGAGAGACTTTGGTGGAGTTGAATCTACGGCTTGTTCGCCCTGGAGCGGGGACATGCGCACAGGTGTAAGGAGGCTGTGTGTCGTATATAATGAATTTTGTACCTAGAAAATTTGATCTGCAATAGACGGTGATATTTAATCATCAGTAGCACGTCACTTTTCACATAATGAAAGGAGAATCAACTAGATCATTTTCGTTTAAAAGATGAAAATCACTTTCTCGAGCATACATGTAATGATCCTTTAGACTAGTTAAGCCAAGAGAGTTGTGTTATCAAAATACTGCAGAAGGATGCATACGTATTGTAGAGTTGGGCTATATCAGCAAGCCAGCATACACGCACTAAATTTTAAGTTTCATTGAAAACCATAGCTAATTACTGGCTAGTCTCAAGTCTCAAGGATTGCTCATGCCTTAGTATTAATATTAGCTAACAATGGAGAAACCAATTTCTGCTGAGTGGGAAGGGAAAAGGAATATATCAAATGCATGCTTCTATTCTTCATTAAACTTAGTTTGCCTGAAACATGTTAGAAAGATACCAGGTGAAGACAAGAAAGACATTGAAAACAAAATGAATAGCTTCCATATTTACCTTAGTTTTCCGATATAGGTATTGCTTGATCTAGAGATGTTTTCTGCATCCATTGAGATAACATACTCTGTGCAAGTAGTACGTCTGTTTCTTTTTGCAGAGAGAAGGAACTTTCCGTTTTCAACTAACAATGCTACAAAGAAAGTTGAAATACTCATTAACCTCCGAACAATTGCTACTCACATAGAAATTATGCTGCCAATGGAACAAGAGTAACTAAAGAAGTAATGCATCTCGACCAAATATGTCTAGACAGTAATTACATCTAGAAATATAAGTCTCTAAGATATCATTAACTCAATTAGCATAGTAGAGAAGACTTTATAATAATTTTGATTTGTTTCCACTTTTGCCTTTGGGTTTGAGTGGGAAGGGAGAGACAGATCAGTGATTTTATCAGACAGGAGATTGGAAAAACAGCAAAGATAATGTTCACCTCCAGTTTCGAATTGCAAGTACCTTCTATGCGTTAAATGCAAGGATAGTATCAATGATTTTCTCAAAGAAGAGACGAGAAAAATAGATGCAAAAATTATTTAAACATCGAGCTAATATCAACAATGCAAAGCTTACCGGGACTAAGACACAAGAAAAGATGGTAAGTCAAATTAGATTTATCCCGCTTGATGAAGCATTGGATAGTTCCATCACGAGGCCCAGGCTGAAAAGAGAAAGTAAAAGATTAGTCCATGGCCTTCTTAAGCACAGTTCCATTACAACTATCCAACTCTATAACAGTCAATAGAACTGCCACTAAGGTTGCATATTCCTGTACTTGAATAAGTTAGTACGAGAAATATTCCTCTAAGGAAGTTAAAATACCTGCTTTAGGGAAACAGGAAAAGTCAGCTTTCCACAAAATTCAGGATTTCTAACAATGTCCCTGCACATACTCCTCCATGACCTACAAACTGCAGCACATGCTACGACATGCTTACGACCAGGCCATGTGCTCTCACTCTCCTCTAACCTTCTAACTACATCAAAAAGGAGCTCTGGAGGAAGATTGGCCCAACAACTGTCTTGAATAACAGGAGGCTGGTCGCTTAAGTCATAAAATGAACCATGTGATTTATCCCTGTGATGACCAGACAGCCTTATATCGAAGCTCCGCCTTGATAAGCTACCAAAACTATCTCTTACATCCCGAACTATACTGCGGAACGACATCTACTCTTTCTTATCAGGTAAGCTTCCAGTAATCTAAAGCAAGCTTGACAAATAGTTACAGCTGCAAAAGAACAAGAAAACAAATCGTGTTTCAATAAAATAATAGATTTCTGAAGAAAAATGAAGAGGAAAAAGCAAGAAAGGCATTTAAAGCGAAAAGAAAAGAGTAAAAAGAGACATCTTCACATGGGCACCTAAGTAAAGAAAATCACATGACTTTTATCAGATACAACTTCTTTACATTCTTAAGGTGATGCCTCATGCCAGTTGTCCTGGCTTAGTTGCAAGACATGAGTATAAATGCTTTCAATTTTCATCAATCTTTCAGCAAATCAATTATTAATAGTGAAAAAGGCTACTCAAGAAAAAAAGATGTAAACTCGCCAGAAAATTGGCACCAGTAGGGGAACCAACCAGTTAACTAAATTACAGTTCAAGAAACGAAAGGGCAACTCCTTGTCGGGGTTATCACTTAATGTCCAGATTTAAGTTAGGAAGTTACCAAATTTGTTTCTAATAGAATCTAATAATGTTTGTTAAGCATTATTCTGAACATATCATGCAAAGTCCATAAGCAGCTTTGACAACAACCGGAATCTATGAAAAATGAGCAGTCTTTCAAGTACCAACTTCTTTCCTCATCTACTTATGACCAAAAAGAACAGTTTTTTTCCAGGTAAGTTTCTCTTAAGTACAAAATAGATGCTTTATTCTCATAAAAACCTACAACTTAAACGATATGTATCCAGGTTGATACCAATCTATCAAGCTAATATGAAGAGTCCAAATGATAACAAACCTGCAAAGTACTATAGGATAATCAAAGCTCCATAACTTCTTCTTGGAATACCTAAAAAACAAAGACAAGAAGATAAATTTCTCAGCAAAACAAAAATTAAAGCTCCAACTTCCCAAAAGACAAGAACTTTGTATCACTTAAGATCAATAAAATCAAAGAACAAACCACCCAACAGAAAAAGAAACGAAAAAATACTTCAATCTGAAGATGACAAGCATAAAAGATAAGATTTTTACCAAAAGGAGTAACTTTATCCTCACACCAGAAAACACAGGCAAAAAATAAAAGCCAAAAACTAGATAAACCAAGAATATCTTCACATTTCCAGAACAGTAACTTACCTAGGACAGAAACAAAAAGATAAAAAAAATAAAAAACAGGAAAGGAATCTACAGACACCAAAGAACATAAGATCTGAAGATGAACAAACAGAGATCAAAGATCTGTACCTTAAAACAAGAAGAAGAACATCAAAAGTCAGCAAAGACCAAGAATTTTCAGAGAGAAGATAAGCACAGATCAAGAAAAGAAAAGTGGGTCAGAGCCAAGAAACATTTTTAGATAATATCAGTTTCTGTACGAATATGTATTTACTGCAAGTCTCTATCTTTATCATCCAGACTCAAACCCCAACATTAAATCTAGTTCAACAAACCACAGAGAGAGAAGAAGAAGAAAAGGGGAAAAACAAAATAAAAAAGGGGAGGTGGTTTTGCGGGGGTGGGGGTTTGCATATACTTTATTAGCACTAAATTGTTGAATGGGGTCACACACAAATAGTATTATATTGGAGCACTACGTGAGCAGTATCCAACTACGAAGCTACCTCCATTTGGGACATGGGAACAAGGAGTTTTTGACTTCTTTTCTCTTTTGGTTTTTGTTTAATGTTTTGTTTTTATTCTCATCAAACAAACTAGATCAAACTTCTCTATAACAAGGTGTTTGTTTAAATATTTTTAAATGTTATAATAAAAATATAAAAAACATATACTATAACATAACATGAAAATTGATTTCAAAAGAAAAATGTTACTATAGAGGATGAACTATATTTTTGTCAACAAACATCTAAGTTTTTCTTTTTTTCTTTTTCCTTTTGTAGATGTTTGTTTACCTTTTATTTTTCTTGTATTTAAAATGTTTCTTTTTATACTAATGCAATTTCTAAACTTATCATCAATCTCTCTGTTACCATTCCATTTATAGTAGCATGGCTAAATTTACTGAAAATATGCAAAAACTTGTAGCATTAATTAATTAATTAAGTAAGTAAATAAACCATTACTCGTTGCTCGGATTGGATATGTTTGAAAATTGAGACTTTAAAAGCAAGCATTAGAAAGATGGCTCACTTAGATAGATTATTAAGATTAGATTTTTTTGAGTTGGATACTCAAAAGTTTAACTCATCCAGTAAATAAAAGGATACAGAAACAAAAGAAAAAAAAACGTGTTCAAGTTATATATTTTTTCCTTTGAGAATCCAACATTATAATCAATTTAACCTTAATAACCGAATACATGTTGGTTCCAAAATTTCTTTTATTTAATTTTATCAAAACTGTCATTCAATTTTAGGAGCTGCCATTTGCTCATTTACTTTTACCCTCGCTGTAATGAAATTAAATGCTCTTCAATAAAAGTAACCTCTTTTTTGAGGTCTACTCAGCAATGAATAGACAAAGCAAAAAAGCAAAAAAAGAAGGATAAAAAAGTCAATGGCAATAGCACTTTTACCAAGTTAATTTCGTTGTAAATAATTATTAGGACGTTGAAATAGGGGTTGATTTGCCTATAGAAGCATATATCTTTATCGTTGAACAAGAAAAATGGAGCTTTCACCTACAGGACTAGCTATATCAAAATAGAAACAAACATTTTGATTGTAATTGCAATCTAACTTTATTTATTTTAGTCTTTTCTATTTTTTCTTTTCGACATGCACATTCACGTTTAAAGCTGTGGAGGCTTTTTAATTTTTAATGAATATTAGTCCTATGGTTGCTCCTGCCCTGTTCAATTTGACTTATGACAAAATCCAACAAGAAATTTAGGGACTTCGTGGAACAGACACCAAAATCTGACCCCATCTTCACCTACTGTTTGGTAATACATATTTTTGGTGGGGTAGAATACAAGTCTACTTGCTTTTAAGAAAATTGAGAATACATATTCTCAATTTTCTTAAAAGCAGGCAACTGCTTCTTTTTGTCATTTCTTTATTTTAACTGATGAAACATTAAAAATTAGAATTCTATACTAATATGCACAGAATCCACTGAGCTCGCTGGTATCTAGAGTAATTGAAGCAAATTAAGCTTAGAGACGCACATATATGTTTGTAGAATTGAAAAGCGATGGATGCACCTGCATCGACTATCTATACAATATATGTTCATGTCGCCACATTTCATGTGCATACGTGCAAACATGTGAATAACTTATATACACAAATTCTATGACATAAGAGCATATGTGTTTAGTGTTGTAATCAGATTGAGTAATTTGTATCAATGCTCATGTCAAGAGCTTGAACTCGTTTAGAGTGGGGCGTCTACTTTAAACTAAGAGGTGTTACGTGATCCCGCTTCATCGATACATATTTATTCGTTTGTCTTTTAATGTTGATACTACTTGCAAAAAAAATAAAGGAAAAGAACACTGTATGTCCACTTAGCCAAACTAATCTCACATTTAACCACTTTTGAGCTTAATCCCACCAGGAGTCGGCCCAAATTAATGCCAAAAAATGGCCGGCCGGCCCAAAATAATGTCAAGGCTGGCCGGCCCAACAGCCAGGCACTTAAAATAAAAAAATAAAACTTTAGTTGCCACTAAATGGCTGCTACAGCATATATACATATGTTGGAATTATATATACACTTTTATGTATAAGAATGATACAGTTTATATACATATGTTGGAATTAATCATACATTTATTATACATAAATTATACGTTAATTATACATTTATTAGACACATATTATACAATAATGATATGATATATTTTTTTTACATATACAATAGTGATACATATTATATACCACAATCATACTGTTTCTATAATACATTTTTTATACGTATGGTACACTTTCTATACAAGACTGATACAGTTTATATACACATGCTGGAATTAAATGATACATATTATATACAAAAAATTTACAATTTTCTATTCTATACAGAGAAGTTGCATTGTGCTGATACACGTTATATACACAAATAATACATATTATGTACAAAAATGACACATACCTTAGTGATTCATGTTTTATACAGTTTCTATACAT